>NC_081415.1:346626653-346900653 GCF_030272615.1 Cryptomeria japonica | reverse complement strand
AAAATCATTGACGTGACATCTGACAGCAAATCTACGAGAATAAGTACTATTACCGACATAGACATCAGTTTTGGTAGCATGATCATCAGGTATAAGGTAACTCAGTCAAACTGACTGAATTTTGTTTCCAATTCTCGCATTTTCACAACATACAAAATGATGAGAGAAAATGAGAAATTGGATCTATGCGGTTGGATGTTAGATGAATTGTTAATAAACCTAGGAAAGATTAAAGGTGAAAAGAAAGGGACTTTCCAGTATGGTAACTTAATTGTGTGATTAATGTTATTTTTCATAAATAACACTCCCAATTTTGGGAAGAGGCAATGGGCATTTGATATCTCGGTAGAGAGACAATTGAAACAGTCAATTTCTACCTTAGGCAGTCAGAGAGATGATAAAGTATGGGGTTATTTTAAGGGATTCCATAAGACAATGAAATCAAGGGAAAGGGTTCCTAAGCATATTGTTGAAAAATACTCAACCGACATATGCTTCAAGGTGAAGAAAAATGAAACACTTATGGAGGTGGTTAAGCCCTAGAAGATTTGGATTGAGGAAATGGGCTATGAAGTTGATGCACAAATCCTTGATTCCTATGCAAAAATGTTGATTGATGCACCTATTGATGAGGCAGAGAAACCCTATGGTACTTTAAAATAGAAAACACAAGAGATTGAAACAGAGCTCAACCGAAAGAAAAGAGAGAAATAGGAAGGAAAAGCAAGCAATTTTGTAGAGAAGGTTTCATAGGACATTAAAGCATCAATTGATGCTGTCTTGGAGAAAGGTAGGAAGAGGAAGAATCTAGAAGTACACATTGAGCCTATTATTGCAGAGTTTGAATCCGAGGATGACACACCCTTGGCTTTCAAGAGGGTTGTAAGGAAGAAAAAAGAGGAAACAAAGGTAGAAGCTTAAAAGCAACCAGTTAGGAAGGTTACATTCAAAATACCGGCACATAAACAAGCACCAAAGGTAACTACTTTAGCTCCATTCGGTACTGGAAGAAGGAAGAAGAAGAATGATATTGATGTGGCTATTCAATCTAGTAATGTGACTATCATACCACCAAAAACTTGTGCAGAATTAGTAGATGAAATCACTAAGGATGGCATGTTAAAGAATGTATAGTTTTATTATGAACACTTAGAGGATGATGAACAAAGAGAGCTGGAGGAAGTAGTATTGTTATATTTGGATATTTATAAGAAAGCCTTAATAGAAATTGAAAATCAAATACCGGAAGAACTATATAATATGTTAGATGCTAGAAGACTATCAGCAATGCAAGAAGATAAGCATATTAAAATTCAAGAGTTGTTAGCTATCTATGTTACTATTGCTCCAGAGGAAATGAAAAGGACACTTAAGATGGCAGATAGAAAAGTCTTTAATAGAAAACATAGAATAACTAGTCTGATGCTAGGAAGGGTAAATGAGACAATAAAGGAGACTCAAAAGGCATGGGTTAAGTTCTTTGGAGATAACATAGGTTTATTTACTTCATCGGAATCAAAGAAAGACACTATAGACGTCCCGATTGAAGGAAAAGGAAAGGGGATTATGGGTACTTCACCCTCAATTTTGAAGAACATTAAGATAGTAGAAATCAAGCCCTCGATAGATACAAGTGTACAGACAAATGTTGAGTTACCGACTAATACAGAGAGTGAAAAGGTTGATGTTGTACATGATACTAATATTGAGGATAACAGTCCTCTAGATACAAATGTATAGGTTGAGGTTACAGTTCCTACAAAGGAACCAACAATTATAGAGACTACAACAAATGGCGAAGTCACCGGTGCAAGTGAGGAAGCTACAAAAGACAAATCATCAGAGGAGAAGAAAGATGAATCTGGTAGGGAACCGGTAGTAGGTCCATCATTGCTGTCAATTGACACCTCGTAGGTTGAGTAAAGTGGAAAATCACGATCGAACCCTAGTTGTTCTCCCCTCTTCCAACTCCGGGGAGAGAGAAGGGAGGTTCGCTAGGATTTGATGGTTTTCACTTAGGGGAGAGACTTTACATTCAAAAGAGGGGTTGAAACCCACTAGATCCAATCCCATGCAATGCAAGATTGGATGCTAAATGTGTTTCAAGGGTTAAGACAACAAGGCTACCCTCTTTTGTAAAGAATGTTGATAGGAGAATTAAGCTGAGCATGCATAGAAAGTGATAAAGATTCGCTTATAAACTGAGATAGGAATACAGTATGAAGCTGCGGACTTGGAATTAGCAGTAAAATGTCGATACGGCGCTGTCCTGCAAATTTGAGCAAAAGTTGTCGGGACGATGGCGCCCGGCGCCACGGTCCTCCGAAAAATCCGCGAAACGAAGGGGGATCTGTTCGTCTCTGCACAAGGATTCCAGATCTTCAATTTCAGCCGCGTACCTGCAACCTACACACAGAAAAGCGAAGACGATTGGGGGGTTAGGGATTAGGGGTTTGCCTTTAGGTCAAACCCCAGTTTTGGAATTAACCAAGAAATGAGCAAGAGCTGTAAATGTAAATGTATGTAAAAGAAGTACTAATACCTTGTTCTAAGGATGTTTGTATCCTTATGTGCGAAGGTTTAGATGTTGTATGTTGTATGTTGTATGTAGCATGTAGTATGTGATCTCCTCTTCAATGGTTGAATCCTTGACTTGAATGCAACACTTAGCCTTGAAGGGAGACTTGAAATGATCAATTGCTTGAAGGAATGCTTGAATGCTTGAATGCTTGAGTATAGTTTCCACGCCTTTTTCCACATATCCTCCTCATCACTTTTTTCTACCCAAATGGGAGAGAAAAATGTAGTTTATATACTTGCCAATTAGGGTTAAAAGACTAATTTTCCCGACCTTAGGCCGACCAGGAAAGTTAATTTCCAAATTGCAAACAAAAAGACCCGAGACCCCTTAGGAGACCGGGCCCAAAATAGGACCCAGGGACCAGGGCGCTGGGTGCCCTGGTCCTGAGGGACCAGGGCGCTGGGCGCTCTGGTCCCACCTCCCGGGACAGCAGGGTGCAAGGAGGTTCAGGCCAGGGTGCTTGAAAAATGCAGTTTTCAGTGTCGTGAGCAAGTTTCAGGGTCTCCATTCAGGTTGCGTGTTGCGTCGCCATCGTGAAGACCGAAATGCAGTCGAAATTGCAAGTGTCGCAATTTTAGGACACTACATTTAGCCCCCACTTTAGCGGGAGTATGTATGCTCATGCTTCCGGTAAAGTACAAGGAAACAACATTGAAAGACTTTCACCACGTCAAGGAGGCAAGATACACCAAGCCCCCAGTGGACTAAGGATCTTACGACTTCGATTGACAAAGTAAAAGGGAAGATCACGAGGGAGAACCATGACTGTCAGTAGTAAGGTTCCCTCACTATGAGTCATGCAAGAAAGATATCAAAAATTTTCAAGGCAAGGCTAAATTTACCAAGAAATTTTCAAGTATCTTGAAAAGATATGAACGGGATGTATGCCCCCCTACATTAAAGCGATCGCACACGCCTCACCAGGGGTGATTGTTTTAACATAGTGATACACATAAGAAATGAGAAAGGAGCACGTTATCGCAAGGATTTAGCCCCCAAGTGTGAGATAAACCCAAGGATAATAGACACAAAACATAAAGCACGAGGTGACTTCACTTTCCTCAGGGTCAGTATGCTGTATGATAATTCATGTATATATATCATATGTATGTATGCATAATTGTTCTTCATTCCCCAATCAAGGAAGGTCACCTAGAAGAAGGGAACACATGTGTCTTTTGAGTCAACATGAGAGAGATCGAGAGATCTCAATGCTTTGCATCGTCCTCAAGTAAACAACACTAAGGACAACAAATAGAAGAATGAGAATAACATATAGAAGAAGTAACAAAAGAGAGGAGGAGAGAATCTGCTATGCTAATGTAACTAGTCTAGCACGTCATCTACCCCCCGATCTTGCTGATCAATGTTTCGGGAAGGCAGGGAACACGCTAGAGGAGGAACATCCAACACAGCAGATGGAGCTATCACAAGATCCAAACAAGGGCTATGTTCATGTTCCGAGCCACACTGTTCTTGTCTAGGAGCTAGGATAAGTGCTTTAGAAAATTCATTAGATAAATGGTTATCAATATCAACAAGTTCATATTCACTATCAGAAGCAAGAGAAGTAACATTTTCATCATGAATAACATTTTCATCCATATCATCATCAAGATTTATAAAAATAGGATCTTTAACTCGCACAGGATCAAGACCATCATGCATCTTATGTTTAGGAGATTTAGGCTCAATGTCCGGCTGAGGAGAAAATGGAATAATGCTTGTTGAAGGTGTTTTTGGAGATTGCAAAGTTTGAGCTCTAAGACGACGCTTTCGCCGGCGTTCCCGTGCAGAATGATTTCGTCTAGTCTTAGTAGGAAGTGGAGAAGATTGAGGAGGAGGAATGTTCTCATCCTTAGCACTTGGGTGTTTAGGTTGTGGTCTCTTAGGCTGGATAATAGGAGAAGGAGAAGGTCTCTTCTCTCTATAAAAAGAAGGAGGAGGAACTGCTCCATACAAAGGAGGAATATTTGGTTTAGGGAGAAGACCAAGTCCATCATGACGAGGAGGTATAGGTCTACTCTTAGGAAGTTTATTAGGCATAGACATAGTCACATCCATAGGGATGGGTTGGGAATCTTCTTGAGGAAAGACATTAGTTTTATCTTTCAAAGGGAGAACTTCCTTCTCAAGAATGATAGGAATGTCAAGTTTAGGTGTTCTAGGTTCACTTAGAGATAGGATCATATCTGTTTTCCACTTTTGATAAGATTTGAAAAGATGATCACTTCGTGGAGGAAGAGATTGGAATTGTTTAGGCCAAAAGTAATCAATAGGAACGCTAGAAGTTCTTTCAGCTGGTTTAAAGAGACTATGATTGACAGTAACAACTTCACCATTATGGGGAAATTTCAGACACTTGTGAATAGGAGAAGTAATAGCTTTCATGGAAGATAGCCAAGGATAGCATAGCTTCACACGAAATTGTTCGGAAGATGGAATAATAGCAAAGTTCACATCAAGAGATTTGTTATGGACCTCAATAGGCAATGTAATAGAACCAATTGCAGGAGAAGAAAATGCATCAAATAGTTTCACAATCACATCTGTTTTGTCATATATCACTTGATTCAATTGCAAAGTAAAAAGGAATTCTTCAGTAATAACATTAATCATGCACGAAGGATCAATAAGCACTCCACGGCAAGGTGTGTTCTTGACTTTTGCAACTATGTATAAAGGACCATCAGGTGCCCTAATGGTTTCATTGGAATCAAATGTGATGGAAGGTTCTTTAGGGATTTCTTGCTGCTCTACAAAGTTAATCACATTCGGAGTCATAGACACAAGACCATCAGATGAGAGAGAGGAATCATTAGCCTCGATTGCATTAGAGGTATGAGAAGGCAATGGATCAGTGAAAATTTGAATATTTTGGTTAGGAGGAGCTACAGATGTGTTGCCTTTATCATTCACTCCAGAAACAGAGATAGTATTGTTATCAATCAAATCTTGAATTTTACCCTTTAAAGAAAATAGAAGTTTGTCTCGAATATCTTTTTGTAAATTAGAAAAAAAGATTCTTTGAATATCATTGTCAGGCACTGGAAAAGAAATTTGAGCATACAAATGCTTATATCTACCAATGAAATCAGTCACTTTTTCTTTAACACCTTGTTTACAATGCATTAAAGCAATCAAAGTAACTTTAGGACTTATATTGTTTTGAAATTGTTGAATGAAAGCATTTGCAAGTTGTTCAAAAGAAGTAATAGAATAAGAAGGCAACGAGCAATACCATTGTAGGGCTTTGTCTCTTAATGTTCTAGTAAACAGTTTTGCAAGCAACCTTTGGTCATAAGCAAAATCAGTACAAATTGTTTGAAAAGTCTTAACATGTGTTAGAGGATCTCC
Source organism: Cryptomeria japonica (assembly GCF_030272615.1). Classification (NCBI taxonomy): domain Eukaryota; kingdom Viridiplantae; phylum Streptophyta; class Pinopsida; order Cupressales; family Cupressaceae; genus Cryptomeria; species Cryptomeria japonica. The sequence goes on along the minus strand of NC_081415.1, from coordinate 346,894,715 downwards.
TTTACCATTATAAAGTTCCAAATGCGGGATTTCAACATGTTTACGAGGGATAGCTCGAACAATGTCAAGAGAAAGTGGGCTCGCAATGTCAAACGTGGGCACACTAAACTTAGATTGATTCATAGAGGCAATTTGTTGCTGTAAAGAAGAGACAGTTTGTGCTAGATTGTTAATGGTCGCTTCAGTCGAAGAATTCATATTGGATGTGTTAGATTGAGATGGAGGTGTTATGTTATTGAAGGAAGGTAGAGAGTAAGGTGGTGGGACCCTATGATAATCAGTCATAGGAGATGATTGGATAGGAGGAACACTACAAGGAGGGATGGAGTGGTTAAACGAATTGCCCCCTTGCGTCATGTTCATTTGTGAAGATATAATAGGCACACTCATTGAAGGAATGAATGAAGAAGTCGGATTGAATGAAGGAAGAGGGTTAATTGAAGAAGAAGGGTTGCCCCCATGACTAGTGATCATAGGAGGAATGTCTTGTGTAGAAGTAGCCATTATGTTTGATGTAAAGGTAGGTATGCTAGCAATAGGAGTCATCAAAGGGATAAAATGATTGACTTGAGTAGAAGGTTGTGTATAACCCAAATTTTCAGCACAACTCTTCATAGGCATCACATTCAAATCCACGATGTGTGCAATACCACGCAAAATATCAATTCCATTCTTATCACTTTGAAGCATACGTTTTAGACCCTTAATTAAAGGAAGAGCTTGACTATCAGGGTATTCCTGAGACATCCATTGTCGAAAATCGTCAAATTGGTTATCCAATTTCGAAAGTTGTTCTACGGAAACCCCATGGAGAGCTTCTTCATCATTAGGAGGATTAGAGGAATTACCCATGTCCTCGTTAAAAAGGCTATTCAAATTAGGTTCCATTTCCTCAGTAATTAAACCTTGGAAAGACTTAATTCTACGGCTTCGTCTAACGGGAATAGTGTAAGTAGGGCTTATTGTTGTAAAACTCATGCACTAGAAAGAGAGAGAAGATTTTGAATTTAGAGGTAGCAATTTTCAGTAAAATCAGCCAATCTTCTGGATTTAAGCTGTTAAATGCAATCACAACAGTCTCCCAAAATTTTGGAAAAAATGTCCGGGACCGTGGCGCTCGGAGTGCAACACGGTCCTTGCAACTTTTTTCGAAATTTGCAGGGATGAAAGTTATGATGATTTTAGAGCTAATCTGAAAAAATTGAGTGATTTTACGATCTGTAGATAGGCCAAATTAAAGCTGCAATCTCGAAATTGAACCCTACCAAGATTGTCGAAAAATGCAAAAATTTGAATTTTGAAAAAGAGAGGGAAACTAAAATTTTGAATTTTATGATTTTAGAGGGAATGTCAAGAGCAATGCAAATTTTGAAATTTGAAAATTGACTCAATTTCGAAAGCGAAAATTAAAGTTGTTGTAATTAAGCACTTAATTTCAAAAGTCACAAAATGCAAGAATTTGAATAAAGCACTGAAATTTTTAATGAATGATAACACACTTTTCAGATTTAGGACAGTAAGAACACAATTTTGACACAAAATTTCAATTTCAATGATTTTTAAATGTTTAGAAGCCTTAATCCATGCAATCACAAGACCAACTTTGACTGTAATTTTGAAGGTGTTAAAATTGATAAAATCAGCCAAAATTCTGGATTTTAGCAGAAAAACACAGTAAGATCTTGCTCCCGAAATTTCGGAAAAAATGTCGGGGACGATGGCGCTCGGCGCCACGGTCCTCGCAACTTTTTTCCAAATTTTCAGGGATGAAAGATATTGTGATTTTATTGCGGAATCCAAAGTTACAGCTGATTTGGAGATGTTTTGATCAGTGAAATTGTCGGACAAAGGTTGAATCAAGAAGGTTTCAAAAATTAGGGTTTTGACACTTAACTACTTAATTTTCAAAATTAAATTATAGATATGAATTGATAATTTGTAATAGAAGGGTAGATCTGAAACAAGCATTAACATTTAGACATTTCACAAGTTCAATTACTAAAAAGAAAATTTAGGGTTTTTATGCAATCACCTCTAAAATTTTACAAAAGATCAAACATGGAAATGTAATCAATTTTTTTTTTTTCAGATCTAAGCATGAAAAATCAGAAAGGATGTTCACGTCGGGTTCACCAAAATGTAAAGCGGAAAATCACGATCGAACCCTAGTTGTTCTCCCCTCTTCCAACTCCGGGGAGAGAGAAGGGAGGTTCGCTAGGATTCGATGGTTTTCACTTAGGGGAGAGACTTTAGATTCAAAAGAGGGGTTGAAACCCACTAGATCCAATCCCATGCAATGCAAGATTGGATGCTAAATGTGTTTCAAGGGTTAAGACAGCAAGGCTACCCTCTTTTGTAAAGAATGTTGATAGGAGAATTAAGCTGAGCATGCATAGAAAGTGATAAAGATTCGCTTATAAAATGAGATAGGAATACAGTATGAAGCTGCGGACCTGGAATTAGCAGTAAAATGTCGATACGGCGCTGTCCTGCAAATTTGAGCAAAAGTTGTCGGGACGATGGCGCCCGGCGCCACAGTCCTCCGAAAAATCCGCGAAATGAAGGGGGATCTGTTCATCTCTGCACAAGGATTCCAGATCTTCAATTTCAGCCGCGTACCTGCAACCTACACACAGAAAAGCGAAGACGATTGGGGGGTTAGGGATTAGGGGTTTGCCTTTAGGTCAAACCCCGGTTTTGGAATTAACCAAGAAATGAGCAAGAGCTGTAAATGTAAATGTATGTAAAAGAAGTACTAATACCTTGTTCTAAGGATGTTTGTATCCTTATGTGCGAAGGTTTAGATGTTGTATGTTGTATGTTGTATGTAGCATGTAGTATGTGATCTCCTCTTCAATGGTTGAATCCTTGACTTGAATGCAACACTTAGCCTTGAAGGGAGACTTGAAATGATCAATTGCTTGAAGGAATGCTTGAATGCTTGAATGCTTGAGTATAGTTTCCACGCCTTTTTCCACATATCCTCCTCATCACTTTTTTCTACCCAAATGGGAGAGAAAAATGTAGTTTATATACTTGCCAATTAGGGTTAAAAGACTGATTTTCTCGACCTTAGGCCGACCAGGAAAGTTAATTTCCAAATTGCAAACAAAAAGACCCGAGACCCCTTAGGAGACCGGGCCCAAAATAGGACCCAGGGACCAGGGCGCTGGGCGCGCTGGTCCCACCTCCCGGGACAGCAGGGTGCAAGGAGGTTCAGGCCAGGGTGCTTGAAAAATGCAGTTTTCAGTGTCGTGAGCAAGTTTCAGGGTCTCCATTCAGGTTGCGTGTTGCGTCGCCATCGTGAAGACCGAAATGCATTCGAAATTGCAAGTGTCGCAATTTTAGGACGCTACAGGTTGTAAAGAAAAACATAACTGAGATGAGTCTTATTGAACTCATGATGATGGTTGCACATAAATTAATGAAGGAGGGATCTACAGATAAAGGGATTATTGATCAGTCAATCATATTTTTATATAGACTAGTCCTGGAGTGCAAGATTGAAAATGAAGCGAGCCCATCCAACAAGATGAAGATAATTACTAAGCACATTTCAAAGAATTTTCAATCATTGCAATAGATTTCAAACCGACAAGCACTGGAGAGGTTCACACAGGCTAAAAGAGTTGCATTTGATCAGGTGATTGAATCTGAGAAGAAGAAGATTGATGAAAAGTTGAAACTGATAGAAAATTCTTTGAAGCAGTGTATAAATATTTATAGGGTATGTTGTAACATAGATATACTTACAGCTAATGTGGATAAAAAGATAAAGGAGTTTCAGGAGAAAATTGCAAATATAGCTAATTCTTTTGATGGATTGACTTCATTGACTACATCCATTGATGGTCAAATTTTGATTTTGGAAGCCCAAATTTCTGTTCTTGAGAAAGAAAAAGAAAAAATAATAAGAAGAGCCAGAAGTCTGAGAGGTTTGGTGAGTCCCTGGTTGGATTCACCTAGTGTACATAAGAAGGAATGTATGGATATGGTTGGAAAGCCCACACCAGCAGAGGTAAGTGAGAAAGAGTCATTTGCACATATATTAAATAGACTTGTATCTATTTCTGACACTTTTAAAACTGGTTGGGATACTTATCTTGAGCTATTGGAGAAGGCTTATTTCGAAAGATTGAAATTTGTTAACCTCCGGTAAGATATTTTTGGGATATTCATTGTATAGTTTTTTTGGATCTTTGACATTCTTTTTTAGAATTTTTTTATGGAATTGATGTCAAAGGGGGAGTGATATAGATGCGAAAAATAATAGAAGGAGTTGTATAAATTAGGGGGAGATATGGAGATATGGGAGTATTGTTTATTTTGTATTGATGAATATTCAGCTCAGGGGGAGCAAGCAGGATGAAACTAGCAGATGAAACCTTGACCATTTTTCACATGAGTGTTGCCATCAATGCCAAAGGGGGAGATTATTGGCAATTGATACTCAATTGGTTGGTTTCACTATGTTGTCATTGATGGCAACATGGTATATTGTTCCAGCTTCATGTTTTGGTTCAGTTGTGTACGAACAAACACTTCACAGACACTACACCAGAACTGGAACTGGCAATGACATTGACAGGATAGAAGTATTTCTTTGGTTACCGACAATGCAGCCTGACATGGTTTAGAATATAGTTATTGGTATTGGAGGTCTACATCTCTTGGATCCGACATCGACAATTATTTTTGTTATTGATGTATTTATGTTATCTAGTGGTAATAATCTTTGTAAGCCGACATAAGGCATGATAAGTTCTATAGGGTATATAGGTCAGTTGGATTAGATCATTTTGATATAGATATGGTGATGGATATGTGGATGTGATATGATGCGAAATACATCAAATAGATCATGTATGTAAGGATATTTTTGTAAGGGTTATTCCGGTAAAGGGTTTTGGGTTTCAGACCGGAATAGACAAAGCTTAAACCAGAACTGTATTCTGGCATAGAAGATTTTATCTTAGTAGTTGAACACTTCTCTGGATTTTAGTCTAGATTTATATGTAGTTAGTGAGGCTGCTTTGGTGATTGAGCAGTGTGCTCTAGCCTGTAAGCCTTCTTGCAAGTGCATGCCCCTCATATTTTATAATGTCTCTTCATATGGCCACTAGATTGATATTGTGGGTCACAAATCCCACCGTGGTTTTTCCTCTTTGAGGTTCTCCACATATAATTCTGTGTGTTATGGTTCTCATTTATGTGATTGACTTATTGGTTGCTTTAGTTCTTTCAATTTTGTATGTACCCGTATACCGGTTGGTGTATGCATGTTTTAATAAGGCTAAAATTGATCATTTCGGTATAACACTGATTCACCCTCCCCTCTTAGTGTTATTGGATTCCAACACTATTCAAGTTAAAGATCCTATTTTTATTAATCTTGATGAATAAATGGATGAAAATGATATTCATGATAACAATGTTTATGCTGATTATTCTAATGATGAATATGAACTTGTTGATGTTGACAATGATTGATCTAAACATTTTTCAAATGCATTAATCCTAGCTCTTAGTAAAAGACAAAGTGACTCATCATTAGAGCATGGTTCTTGTTTGGAACTTATAGTAGCTCCATCTACCATGCTTGAAGTTGCTCCTCTTGCATCTTGTTCACCTTTCCAAAACAATGTTCAACAAGATTGGGAGGTAGATGATTTGCTTGATTAGCTTCATTCATGCCATATATTCTCTCTCTCTCTCCTCTCTTGCTTTTTCATAACATTCCTCTATTTGTTTCTCAATTCTTCTATTTGTTGTCCCTACTGTTGTCTACTTGAGGTCGATGCAAAACGTTGAGATCTCTTTTGGTCTCTTCCATGTTGACTCAAAAGACACATGTGCCCTTCTTTCATTGTGGTTCTACTTCCTTTGGGGGATGAGCTCAATTTAATGCAAATATATTTCATGATATACGTTATTTATCATAAGATCATTGGACCTTAGAGTTAGTAGAACCCTTATGTGTTTTATGTGACAATTATCCCCTGATTTGTCCTTTCTTGGGGACATATCATTGTGGTAACGTGCTTGTCTTTTGGATGCATGTATGCTACCTTAAAGTAATGGCTCTAGTTAAAGCGTATGAAATCACTTTAATGTGAGGACATACACTCCACTCAATGTTTCACTTTATGCACACACTATCACATATCTCAATAATCGAGTTACTTTGCAAACTGGACCTTTTGCTTTGTAATTTTGATATTTTTCTTGACTCATAGTAAGCGAACTTTACTAGGCTAGCAGTCATAATTATCTCTCTTTCTTTCTCTTATGATGTCCCTTTTATCTTGATGTTGAAGTGGTAAGATATTAAAGTCCACTGGGGTCTTAGTGTGTCTTGTCTCTTTGATGTCTTGTTGAAAGTTTTCAATGTAAACCTTTGTACTTTACCGAGAGTATGCTTAATCTCATACTCCCGCTAAAGTGAGGGCTAAATGTAGCATCCTGAATTGTACTCCCTTACAATTTTGTCCTCATTTGGGCCCTCACCTTGGCATTCATCCCATGAGGCCTATTTCAGAGCCCTAATTCTGCTCACACCATGCAAATAACTAAAAATATTCATTATGCACACCTTTCTCCCCAACTTCTTGTGTCCTTGATTGGTCAGGACCGGGGTTTTAGCGCTCTAGTCCTCCCAATTAGGACCTATTTTGGGGCCTCACAATGGTCATTCAATTTGAGAAGGAATTCTAATCCCGTGTCAGCTCATGTCAGAAAATTAGGTTTTTTTTTGACAAGCATGTATAAAAGGAGGTCTACCCCTCTCTTTTTGAGATACATTTGATCAATCAATCAAGTAATCAAGAATTCAGATTCAAGTGAGCAAGCAATCAATCTTCTTTCAAGCATTGAAGTAGAAGTAAGGTCAAGATTCAAGCATTGGAGTTGACATTCATGTTCTATGTTTATGAAAACTTCATGAAACCCTAATTCCTTGTGGAGACAAAAAAATATTCATAAAAGGAATATGTATGGAGCTGCGATTTTCAGGATCGACTTTATTCATAGAGAGGAATAGGTTCCCCTTTGGATGGTGAAAAGTTTGGAGGACCAGAGCGACGTGCATTCTGGTCTTGAAAAATCAAGATGACCTTTTGGGAATAGATCCAAGCACTCACTTATTACTCAGATCTAGGTTCACGACTTGATCCGATGATTGTAGCTCACTATTTATGTGTTTTTATTTCAATATCGACACATTTACCCTAATTTCAGCATTTTCACAATCCAATTTAAAAGAGGGTATCAGATCCTAATCTAGTGAATCCAATAGAATTTCTCAGCCCTATCTTTGTTGATTTGAGGTTAGATCTAGTGGGTTCACCGCTCTTTAATGTGGTGGTACCTAATCAAATATTAGCGGTTTTACTACATCATTGGGTGAAACTCTAATATTTTACCCATTACACATCTATATACCTTTTTCTCTAGTTTCCTCTTTGTCTTTTATCTTTTTTCCTTTTCTATGCCTTCTCCCATTTAGAGACTTTTTGCATCCTACTCAAAATGTTTTCTCCAATGCTCGTTTATATTTTCCTTGTGTAAGAGAAAGCATAATTACAACTTGGTCAATCCTTTCCTAATTCTCTCCTAATAGTATACCCACTCTCCCCTTATGCATCTTTATGATTTATTTTTATTACCATGTTCTTCATTTGTTTATGCTTGTCATGCTTATCTACTTATGATTTTATGCTCTATGTTGTATTCTATCACATTCTTTCACCTCACATTATTATGATGTTTACGATTCTATGGTCCATGCTTTATGATGTTTGTCACATCTTTTGACCATATTTTATGATGCTTATTATTTTATGGTTCATGTCTTATGATGTTTTTCACATATTTTGACCACTTATTTTTACTTATTTTTCCCTATAATTCTATGTCTTTATCTTTTTTCTGCATTCCCATAGAGTGCATAGCAAGGTGAAGGTACACATGAGGAAATCAAGATGGGTTAATTACTTTACATGGAACTTATATCCTTTTGTTTCTAAATGTTTACTTTATATGCATAGTGTGTGTGTGAAAAAGTGAACCTGTAGCTGCAAGCACAACACTTCAATTAAGTCATTATATGCATGGTTAGTAATCAATAATCAATAAGAAATAAACCATAGCAAAGCAACTAATTGCCTTCTAAAAGATGCGAGTATAAGATTGCTCTCAGATTTTTATAAGCAATACCAGTGACTAGACTACACCAAGACAAAGGATTTAATCTATATGATATTAAGCTATATGGATGCAAGATGGAAGAATAATTCAAGCAAATAATAATCAATTCAAGCAACAATGGATGCAAGCAATAATGGATGTAAAATGGATGTAAATAATCTAAAAAAGCACAATAATCTTCAATGACTCTAGAGCAAAATTAGCGTGATAATAATCTCCAAGCGTGTTCTCAAAAATCTCTGGGGTGAATTGGAATGAGAGCTAAAGACTGAATCTATAGAGAATCACAAGAGAAAAAGCTCATTTTAGGATTAATTGAAATAATTAAGAAATCAGATTCAGTTAACCTTGAGATAGATTTCAATTATAGTTTAATTGAAATGCATTCAAATTAGAAGTCCAAGTTGCATTGGAAAATAATAATAAATTAATTCCATGCATATCTGATAAAAATAGATAATTCTTTAGTTTATTCAAGAAAAGGGTCTTTTCAATGCAACTAAACTTCTTTTTCTGAAAAGCTTCGAGTTCCAATTTTAGAGAATAATTCAATAATTCAATTAAATTGCTTTTCTGATTTCAAGTTCTAAATTTAGAAAAAGAAATAATATCTCAAGTTTGATTTCTCTCTCAATTCAATTCTTTTTTTTTTGTTTTATTTTCAATTCAACTCTTTGTAATAAATTAATTCATCTTTTGTAATTAATCATTTTTGCATGATTGAATGACAAATTTATTAATTAATTAAATATGCAAGGATATTTAATAAATTAAAATGGGATAATTGATCAAAATGATATTCTTGGAAATGATTTGATTAATTAAATAAATATTTAATTAATATTGAGTAGTTGATTAGCCATGTGATTTTTGATGATTAAAGAATTAATAATGTGCTCAAGATTGATTTAATTGCCTTTGGTTAGGACCTTGGTGATGTTGTCGAGATTAGGGGCCCATTGTTTAGATGACCAATTTTAGGGTATTACATTTGCCCCTCTTTGAATTAATGTGCGAGTAGCATGTTGGTTCAAAGAATGTGTGATATCTAGGAGATGCTAGTTCTGAACTTGATTGATCACGAACTAGATAAAAAGCAAGGTGCTTAGCTTAACTCGAAGCGAAAAATCTGAATGAAGTCTGATTAAAGTGATACCGATCCTGAACTTGATTGAACTGAGGAATGATAGAAAACAAAGATACCAAACTTGAACTTGATTGATCAAGAAGCGGATCTTACTGATCTAGAACTTGATTGATCTTAGATATAGTGAGTGATGATAAAAATCGATCTTGAACTTGATTGATCAAGACACGATGAGCGAAGAATGAACCATCCAGCTTGATCAAGAAATGAATACTGAACACCTGCTTAGATTTAGTGTAATCAAAGATACTCTTGAAACTTTTGATTGAGCTTTAAACAAATAATCAGTTTGATTTGAAGCGATGAAACTGATATGCCCCTAGCGATTGATTTGATTCAGATGATTGAGAGATCTCAACTTGATGTGAAGCGATGAAGTTGAGATGCCCCTTAGCAATAAGGATTGATTTTCCTTAATTGAAAAGATTTTGCTCGACTTTTGATGAAGATTTGAAAAAATTTCTCGACTATGAGGATGTGAGGTCATAAGGTCATGAGTATGCCCCCTCGGGAGTGAAATTGAAAGATAGCGAGGGATTGATTATAGGCAATTGTTTGGCGAAAATAAGTTATTTGAGCACAAATTGATTCTGAGAATTTTTTTGAAAATTTCGGCATTGATTGATGAGAAATTGAGCATAGAGTTGATTGAAATGTTGATGTGTAGAATAAAATTGAATTAAGATTCAACATTGAAATTGAGCGCAATTTTGAAGAAAGAATGAGCATTTGATGAAAAGAGTGCTAAGTGGTCAAAATTGTGAAATTGACTAGAAAAATGATCTCTTGGGAGAGTAGGCGTGAGGTTGGGTGGTAGAGAGGAGGAGCGAGCAGCTCTGAGGTAGGTCCGACAGTGGTGAGATGAGCAGGGTGGAGCCATAGGTGGAGATGGCGGTGGAGATGGTGGCAGAGAGCCTGCGAGAGAGCAGGGGGCTGACACAGGACAGTTGATGAGAGCACGTCTTGCGGAGCTGTAGTCACAGTTGACAGTGGCTCAGACTTAGCTGGCAGAGTGAGACTGATAGCTGGTCGAGGTTAGGGCCGAGCATGATCACCAGATCATAGCATTGAGAGTTGAGTCAAGAGCAGAGATAGAGTCTCTACAACAGGAGCTGCTTCTCCAGAGCAGTAGGGCAACATATTATGTGGTAGCATATAGTGTCGCAGTTCCTGTTGCACAGCAGGTGCAACCCTATTCACAGTATATGGCTAGATCAGAGGGAGCACGAGCACTGCGCCAGGATCCTAGGCATCAGGCTCCTCCTCCTCCACCAGGCGATGAGGGAGAGGGTGCCAGCTAGATGATTATTTTTGTAGCTGGGATATTTTTTGTAGACACACCCATTTTTTGTAGCCGATACGATTCTTGCTCCGATGGGAGTTTGTATATGTCATTGGACATCATTTTGTACCCTTATACTTGACATTATATATATATATATACGAGATCCGTTTTGACGTCATTGTACTTGTGTTAATCGACTATGAGATGTTTCTATATGCTTTATTCTATATGTATGCATTTATTTCAGTATGAATGTATGTAATGCAAATGAATATGAATGTCTATGTTTTGGTTTCTTTTTATATGCAAATAAATGAATGAAAATGAGTAATGAGTAATGAGTAATGCAATTTTTTCATTTTTCTATGCAATAAGATCAATGTAAATGAATAATAATGAAATGAATGAATCTATATGAAATGTTATGTATGTAGCTAAACATCTCAAAACACAAGTACTCGATCGGAGAAATAATGATAAAAAGACCACTTGGTGTAAGAAATGATGATGCTTTCAGCTCTCATTCAGAAGATAAAGAGATTATTACTATACCAAAATCAGTCTAGATTCACAAAATTGCAAAATGAAATGCAAAATGATATGCAAAATGCAACCTAAACCTAGTCACTGAATTTAAAATACTTAAGATTCATCACTGAGCATAATGAACACAACAGGCAGATTAGAGTTCCTTTCTTTTTCAATGTGCAATATTAATTATCTTGTCCACAATGACCCTTTATTCGTTCATATCCTTGGACAGATTTTGTAGGGACCCGGATTGCATCATAAATAAATTCCCTCAAAACAAACAAAGAAATGATATGGACCTCCCTATAGCATACAAATAAGCGGAGTCGAGGTATGTGAGGTGATTTCACCTTGATGTGAAGGCTCTTATCATAGACACCCAGCTAATTTATATGTTTCTAAATCATCGAGATCATTCCTACAAGCAGAAAACAAAGAAAATATTATGCCCCCAATCCTTGTTTCTTTTAGTCACAATAGACTTCCTCAAGTTACTCAGAGGGATAATAATCGAAAATCAATATAAAAGACAACATACAAAGAAAATTTTCATTCATAGCTCAAACTGTTTAGTAATTTTTTTTCGTTATGTTGTTTTTCTTGTGAACTCAGTGATAAACTCTCTGGTAGTTAGGAGACAGGTAACTGACTCAGAGTGGACAACTAGGTTTCACTGACAGAAGAATGACTTGGTTGACACTGCTTAGGATATGTAATGTGCTCTGTCGAGTAACCTAAGACTAGAACGTTGATCAGTTTCAAGTCATGAGGGTTCCAACGAACCAGGATGTCACAAAAGTGACTGAAAATATGTACAAGTGAAAGCAAAAGATGCTTGAAAGTAGGAAATGCCAATGATGCATTGATAGATGGAGCGCTTGAGTACAAGAGGCACCTGTTTGCCAGGTTTTCACCTGCTTGGCAGAGGTTCATTTTTTTTTTTACCAAGGTGCCTGTTTGCCAGGTTTTCACCTGCTTGGCAGAGATTCATTTTTTTTTTTACCAAGGTGCCTGTTTGCCAGGTTTTCACCAAGGCAATTTCGCTCTTTTTTATTTTATTTTTATTTTCTTTTCTCTTTTTTCTTTTTTTTTTGGATTTCTTCAGGACTTTTTCCAACTGTACAAGTTTGCTGGAGCAGAGAGCGCTAAGCGAAAAATTTCTTCAAGTGGATGGTGTTAATTGGTTCACGGAGTTGTTCTCCTTCCGAGTTTGAGAGTTGATAGGCACCAGAGCCATATGTTGCAGTAACAATGTAGGGACCCAGCCAGTTGGGTTCAAACTTCCCTTTATTGTCGCAAAACTGTTGATTTTTTGGATTCTCTCTCAGAACTAGGTCACCAACTTAAAATTATCTTTGTTGAAATTTCTTGTTATACCCTCTAGACATTCTCTTCTGATACATTCTGAGATGATCAAACACCACTTGCCGATGCTCATCCAGCAATTCAAGTTCTTGCAATCTAGATATTCTATGATCTTCATCAGTAACAAGACCTCGTAATGAAACTCTTAGAGATGGTATTTCTACTTCAATAGGTAATACTGCTTCAGACCCATACACCAAAGAAAAAGGTGTAGCCCCAGTAGGTGTTCTGATACTGGTGCTGTAAGCCCATAGTGCAGGATTGAGCTGCAGATGCCAATCCTTCCCAGACTTGTTCACTGTTATGTGCAAGATAGTCAGTAGGTTTTTGTTAGACGCCTCAGCTTGTCCATTACCTTGAGGGTAATATACTGATGACCAGTGTTGCTTTATTTTGAATTTCTCACAAAGCTCGTCCAGATCTTTATTCTTGAATTGTCCTCCATTATCAGTCATGATGGACGAAGGTATCTCATACCTACAAATTATATAGTTTAGGATGAATAAGGTGACTTATTTACCAGTTGCTTTGGTGAGCGGAACTACCTCTACCCACTTGGTGAAATACTCAGTGGCAGTTATGATGAATTTATGTCCGTTGGATGAAGCCGGATATATCTGACCAATGAGATCAAAGGCCCATTGCTGAAAAGGCCAGTGTGTTATAAATGGTATGAGGTCCCTTGCTGGGGCATGTATGAGATTTCCATGAAGCTGACATTTCTCACAAGTCTTAGCAAATTTAATGGCATCTTTTTCCATATCTGGCCAGTAGTAGCCAACCCGTAATAGTTTTCGAGCTAAAGTAAAACCATTCGAATGAGCTCCACAAATACCTTCATGGACTTCCGATAATGCACGTTTAGATTCTTGAGTTTCTAGACATCTAAGCAATGTACCGTCTAAACCTCGTCTAAATAAATCGTTAGCTATGATAACATACCATGAAGCATTTTGAGTTAGGTTTCTTTTCTCGTTACGAGTAAGGTTTTTAGGGATAATTTGATCGCATAGATAGGAATAGATGTGGTTGTATCGAGATGAGTCATGTCCAATAATAGAACAAACTATTTGGGTCTCAGGAGAATCATAAGCAGGGTAATATAACTCTTCCACTAGGAAATCAAAGCAAAAATTGGACTCCTGTAGCTCAGGTATAGATGCCAAGGTGGCCATAGCATCTGCTGCTCTGTTTGCTAATCTAGGAATATGTTGGAATGATACAAAAGCAAAGTACTTCTTGATATTGTCCACCATCCTCTTGTAAGGCATCGATTTCTCATCTTGAGTCTGATATGTATCATTGATCTGATTGATAACTAGCTGAGAATCTCCATAGATATGTAATTCAGAAACCTTCCATTCAATAGCTAGTTTTATTCCATTCACCAAAGCTTCATATTCTACAATATTGTTTGTGCAAGCGAATAGAATCTTATAAGACTTTCAAATTGAATACTTCTGAGGAGTAATGAATAATATGCCAGCACCTAAACCATTTTGAGTAAAGGAACCATCAAAGAACATCTTCTAGGGTTGTTGAGTAAGATGCATTATTGATTCATCTGGGAACTCGATGTGTAGTGGTTGAGTATCCTCAAGTGGAGCTTCAGCAAGTTGATCAGAAATTACTTGTCCTTTTATGGCTTTGCGTTCCACATATTCAATGTCAAACTCTGTAAGGATCATTACCCACTTTGCCAATCTTCCGGTGAGTGTTGCTTTATTAAGAAGATACTTGAGTGGATCGATTTTGGCCACCAACTTGACTGAATGTGCTAGCATATAGTACCTTAGTTTCTGTGATGTAAAGACTAATGCCAAGCATGCTTTTTCTATCATACTGTAGCTCATTTCATATGATACCAATGTCCTACTGATGTAATAAATAGCTCTTTCTTTTTTGTTGTCATCTTGTTGCACCATAAGTGCCCCCAGTGATGAATCAGATGTTGATATATATAAGATTAGTGGCTCACCCTAAATAGGTGGCATCGATATTGGTGGATTAGACAGGTACTCTTTTATCTGCTGAAGATGTTGTTCACACTACTGATCCCAGTTGTATATTATTCCTTTTCTCAATACTTTTGTAAAAGGTTGAGCCTTGTCTGCTAGCTGAGAAATGAATCTTCTAATGGATTGGAGACATCCTTGTAGACTTCTCATTTTACTGATGTTGTTTGGAGGCAGCATTTCCATTATATCTTGGACCTTCTCAGGATCAACATCGATGCCCTTCTTTGAAATGATGTAGCCAAGTATTTTACCAGATGTCACTCCGAATGCACACTTCTTTGGATTTAATCGGAGCTTAAACTTTTCCATTTTGTCAAGTATAGGACCTAACTCTTGAATATGCATTGATCTTTTCATAGTCTTCACTAAGGTATCATCAACATAATCTTCCATATTCTTATGCATCATGTCATGAAAGATAGTTTTAACCACTCTCTGATGGGTCGCCCTTGCATTCTTTAACCCAAATGGCATGACGTTCCAGCAAAAGGTTCCCCACGCACAGGTGAAAGCTGTCTTTTCTTGATCTCCAGGAGTGATTTTAATCTGGTTGTAGCCAGAAAATCCGTCCATTAGTGAGTACATCTCATACCCAGCTATCATGTCGACTATCATATCAATATTTGGTAATGGAAAGTCATCTTTCGGACATTCTTTGTTGAGATCTCTAAAATCTGTACAAACTCTGATAGATTTATCTGCCTTCGACATAGGCACTATGTTGGAAATCCATTCAGCATAATCTATTGCTTTGATAAATCCAGCTTTGGGCAGTTTCTCTAGTTCATCTTTGACCAATAATGCTACATGTAGGTGCATCTTACAGTGTTTTTGTTTAATTGGTTTTACTCCTGGTGTGATTGAGAGATGGTGCATAATGAGATTAGGATCCAAGCCTGGCATATCAGAGTACGTCCATGCAAAGTTTATTTTCTTCTCTAAGAATAGCTGAGTGAAATCCTTCAATTCCTCTGCTGATAGTGATTGAGCTACGTGAATAATTTGTGGTGTCTCTTGATTCCCGATATTCACTGGTTGAGTTGGCTCGATCAATATGGAAGACCGCTCCTTAAAATGACTGGGTAGTATACCAAGTATCTCACCTTCAGGTGCCTCAAAGAGGTTTTCACCTTTAGGTACGTCCTTTATTTTCTCTTTTTTAAATTCTGACACCACCACAATATGGTTTTCGCCATCAGATCTTTTATTTTTATTTTTCTTGTTTTTGCGACTAAGATACTTGATATCCGCTTCAGTCATATTTTCCCTCTGTTCACTGGTGGAAGAGTTTATAGGTTTGACTGCATTGAGATAATAGGATAATGTATAGTCATTGGCAAAAGTAGGTATATCCATGGGTTGATTCGCTAAAGTACAGTTAATCAATTCGGGATGTACTAAGGACAAATTTTGGATAGGTTCAAGAGCGTTCATGGTATTGTTATCACAACTGCAGATCAAAAAGTTGAGTTCCGGAATAATACCTTGTGTAAGTGTCTCGAGACCAGGAAGAGTCAGATCATGATTATTAAAGTTCACGTTAATATTTAATCGATCTAATCCAATAGACATACTTGTAACGTTGTTTACTACGCCGGACTGGATGTCATATCGTGGTTTAATAGCAATAAGACTAGTAGACAACTTTTCATTGTTTGTATCAGATGATTCAGAATTTGGGGTTGAGTGGGTATCCTCATGAACAAGACTATCATCAGAGTCATTAGAGTCATCAGATGAAGTTTCCAAGTCTCTTTTAGGTGATTTAGTAAGCATATGTATGGTATCAATACTAACATCTTTAATGCTACAAGTTCCTTCATGTTGTGGTTCATTTGTCATTTGTATCTGACACACCTGTTGACATGATCTCATTGTTTCTATGATTTTTTTGTCATCTACTCCATTCAGCTTCTTCTAGACTGATGACTGGTTCTTGTTCTATAGCTTCTAACTCTTCGTGTGTAGTACCATAACTGATTTATTCTATTTTAGGATAAGGACACATAGATGAGAAGCTTTCTGGTATTGTTCCTTCTTTCAATCCTTATTCATAATTTTCTTGCCTCTTTTGTCTAATTTCTTGTATTTCCCTCTCTAGTTTTATGCTCATCAGCTCTTGAGTATCATCTATGACACCACTAGATTCTTCTGGGATTTCTGTAGTGGATGTGTCTGAAAGATAATCAGGACCCCATTCATACTCATTTGAATTAGTCTTCGAATCATCTACTTGTTTCCTCCCAGTATATGCGACTGGAACTTTTAATGGTGCAAACAATTCTTTGATTCTTACGACTTCATCTCTTATATCCTCAGGAACCTCAACTTCTTGTATTATCGTAGCTGATACTGCCGAAGCTTGAGCATTGACTATTTCTTCTTTCTTGACTGTTGATTCCTCTTTCTCTTTTCTACACTCTACTTTTGTTTGTTTAGTGTCTGCTTCATGTAATGTTAAAGGCGATATCTTTTTCAAGCACTTAGACTTAGAAGCATGTTTTTGTTTTGATGTCTTTTTCGGATTGTATCCCAGTCTAGCCTTATCATGTGTGGATTTGGTTTGTAGCTGAATTGGTTTAGTAATACCTTCTTTTTGTTTGCCCAAAGGACCAGTACCTGAGTACCCCATGCGCTGAATCATTTTGTAACCGCGACCATATTGGTTTGAGGAAATCTCACAATGTTGTACCTCCTCATTTTGACTATCTTCCTTAAAGAGCCAATTAAGCACACCATCCTCTTCTATTTCATCCACCAAGGAGGTAGAAGACTATACAAAGAGACCATCATATATGGTATTTGGAGCTGAAGTTTGTGTTCTCATAGCCTCTGATGGTTTTCCCAACTATTTTGGTGATGGAGGGAGAGAAACTAATGATAATACCGGTTCTATCTTGTAGCCATCCATGTTGGTATCTATAATCTTCAATCTCTTTTCTAAGTCTTTCATCAATGTTTCTAGATCTTTATTTGGAGAGGCTGCCCTATTATGAGCCACAAAAGTATCTGCACCTTTTTTTAATGCATTACAGATGACATTTGTATCAGCCGGAATACTGACTTCAGCTCCGTTATAAGGAATCTTTAAGCATTGGTGATATGTTGACGGTACTACCTTCATTTCATGAATCCATGCCCTACCCAGTAATATATTGTATGACAATGGAATATCGAGAACCTAGAAAAGGACATCTCTCTCTACCGGTCCCACTCTAATTGGTAATGATACCAGACCTTTGGAGGTCCTCTCTTCCTCATCATAGGCTTTAATTGTTATTTTCTTGCCTGGATCAATGACATTTTCAGAGAATCCTAGTTGTGTAAGCAGATGATAAGTACATATATTCAACCTCATGCCTCCGTCTATCAAAACACGTTTGACTCCGTGTTTGTGGATCATGGCTTCAATATGCAATGGCTAGTTATGTGGATGATTTAACAAATTGTCATCCTCTTCAGAGAAGGTCAAATAGTGAGGTGAAGTCAGATGACCCACCATAGACTGAAACTAATCAATGTCTAAATCTTTTGGAACGTTGGTAGTGAGCAATGCTTTGTCTAGGATTTCCTTGTGAGCAGATGAGAGTTGTAGCAATTCAAAAATTGAAATTTGAGCATTTGTCCTTTTTAGCTATTCAACCATGCTGTATCCAAAAGATGATGATGAGGTTAATCTTTTAAATTTGTCCAAGGTTGATTCCTTTTGTTTGTTTGGCAAGGCTATTGGATTTGATGTTTCTTGAGCCAGGTTGGAAGAACTTTCTCCTTGGAGGGTAACTTTCTTTTGAGATTGGGTAAGAGCTCTTGCATATCGTGATTCATTTGGTTTATCTTGAACTATAATCACATTGCAATATTCCAAGTGTGAAGGTTCAGTCATGTTGATAACGTTGTCCTGGCTAGCATAAGTATAATTTACCTTGGCACCTCCTTTGGTCTTTGAGGAATCACCTTGTTCGTAAGTAGGAAAAGGGTCTTTAAATGCTTTATGATCAGCATTGGTTGGATGATTCCCAACAACAACTTTACCAGCGTCTATGAGATCTTGAATCTCATGTTTTAGCTTCATGCAATTGTTTATGTTATGACCCTTATTCCGATGGAAGTCACAATATTCATTTTTTCTCCACCATCTTGGTTTGACATCTGGATCATATGGTCTGGAGTTATCTGGTAGTGTTATCAAGTTGTTTGCCAATAGAGTTTTGAAAGCGGATTCATATGATTCTTCAAGAGGAGTAAAATCACGCTTAGGTTTGGAAAGCCAAGGCTTTTCTTTGAACCATTCCTTTGTTTTCTTTGGTGAATTCTCTGCTGCAATCTCAGCAACTTTAAGTGCTTGTGTACCACTAGCCAAGTTGAATATTGTGGATTTTGAGTTGGTTTTGATAGTGTCTACTACTCCATCATTAACAACATTCTTATTGTTATCTTTGCCAAATTTCCAATACTTGTTCTTCTCTTTAGAGCTAGATCCTGTTTGTGTTTCTTTCCAAGGTGTGATATCCCCCTTCTTTATGAGCACATCTTCCATTCGAATGACATTATCTACCATTTTGTTAAATGATGGGTGTACTTGCATTTGTACGCTATATTTCAGTTCAGGGACCAAGTTATTGACAAATATATCCATTTTCTCAGAGTCTGGAATAGGTAGTGGGTACCTAGAGAACATCTTTCTCCAGCGTTGGAGAAAAGTAAGAAGAGGTTCCCCTTTTTTCTATTGAGTATTACAAAGATCGATCATAGTTACAAGATGTCGAATGTTGTATGAGTATTGTTGTAAAAATAGTAGGATTAGTTCTTCGAATGTTTTTATTCCTTTGGGTAGACTTGAGAACCATTCCATTGCTTGACCCCCTAAACTCCTTGGGAAGAGACGCATGAGGTACGTTTGATCGTGCATGAATTCCATACAAGCAGCACTAAATTCCCTAACATGATCTTGAGGATCTGAGGTACCGTCATATTTGTCAAATTTTGGGATTTCCACTTGTGAAGGAAATGGAGGCATGTGTAGATTCTTGTCAAATGGAAAGGGACATATTGTTTCCAGGGAATATTGTTTCGGGAACTTGTCCTTATTCTTCAGTTCTATGACCTCCATCCACAAAGCTAGTAACTGTTTGTGTACCATGAGTGTAGGTGAGTCTTCCCTTTTAGTAACAAGTGTCTGAACATCATATCCAATAGAAAGTTTGGCACCTTGTTTTGCTAGTTCTAAGAAATAGTCTTGCTTCTCTCGGGTCATGATGGTTTTCATCATTTTTCTAAAGTCTTTGTCTTTTTGATAGTCAAGGATTTCTTTTTCTGGTGGTTCAGCATCTTCGTCAATCTCACTTGATGATGAGGAGTCATTATGATTTTTGGGAATATTACGGTCGTTTTTGTTTCCATCATTGTATTCTGTCTCATGTATAGTGGGAGATTTCGGTTCATCAAAAATTGGTCCGCCTGATGACAATGGCATGTCAGTGAGTGGATCCTTCATGTAGAATGAATTATCTTGATAGGTGAAGGTTTGTTCTTTGCCTTTGGCTTGTTTCTTACGAGAACTCTTGGTTTGAATAGGCATCTTTATGGATTTGTGTGACCTAAATGTGTTTGTGATGCAGAGGTCAAGATCAATTTAAGAGCTAGTTGTTCTGTTTAGAGTATTGTTTAGGAGAAACAACTGAGATTTAGTCTAATTTCAGGAATGATCTATCCTGTCTAAAAATGTTATCTAAGTTGATTCTAAGCGTAGTGTAAGATTTAGTCTAGTTTTAGGAATGATCTATCCTGTATAAGATGTTGTCTAAGTGATGCAAATGGCAGAGGTACATTGTCTTGATCTATTTATGCTCAGGAAAATGATAACCAGTATTATGTTTGTTGTAAGCTATTTTTAGGCAAGTTTGACTGTTCCGTTCTGACAAAACCAGAGACTCGTATGACAGGATTTTCTGGACTGGATGACAATTTAGCAGCTACAGGACGACAATAGTTCTGTTTCGTACCAGTTGCTGCCTCGTACCATATGACAAATGGGCATGTGCAGGATGAAAAAAGACTCAGAGCAGTTCTATTTCGTACGACACAGGATACAGAGTCAGATGATAGAATAAAATGACTCGTACGACACAAGATTGGGTCTAAGACGACAAACTAGAAAACTCGTACGACACAGGATGTGATATAGGAAAATGAATTATCAGACTCGTATGACTGTTCACAGGACAGAGCCTAGAAATTTTGAGTTTTTCTGATTGCTGAGTATGATAACTGAGTATGACCAATTCTGAGATGGACTGATTTTTGACCAGGATAGACTAGTTTCTGACTTAGATAGATTTTCGACTTAAAATGGACTAGTTTTTTGACATGGACAGAGTTTCGACTTAAGATGGACTAGTTTTTGACACAAACAGAGTTTTGACTCAAGATGGACTAGTTTCTGACACGGACAGAGTTTCGACTTAGGATGGAATAGTTTCAGACACAGACAGAGTTTCGACTTAGGATGGACTAGTTTCTGACATGGACAGAGTTTCGACTCAGGATGGACTAGTTTCTGACATGGACAAAGTTTCGACTCAGGATGGACTAGTTTCTGACACAAACAAAGTTTTGACTCACTGAGTTGTTTCTGGTCTTCACCAATTTTTGGTATTTCAATTTTTGTTTCAAGGATGAAAACATAGAAAACAAGTAGTATGTATAGTGACTCTAATCACAGCATGCAAACCCTAAGGAATTTGGTGAGGAAAGAAAACCTTTTCTTGTAGACTCAGGTACACACCCAATAGCTAATCAGAATATGGTCGTTGAGTCTCACGCAATGGATTCTCAATGCCGTATTATCCAACTCCAAACACTAATGGGGGCATGAAATGACAAGTATCTTAGGAGAGTTGCTATCTCTCTTGCACAAAGATTATCCCCCTTTCGGAGATGAACCAGGTAGGTTCTAATTTTAAATTGGATTTAGTTAGGGATCCGTTTGGTGCGTCGAGGTATAAACTAAATTAAGAGGTCTCCCAGCCTTGAAAACCAAGGTTTAATATACCCGAAGGTACGGAGGAGAGCTATTCCCGAGCACTACCGTTGACTTGATTTTCATCAAATCATGTTTATTTTATAGTGGGTTGGAGTAGTTGGCATGTAGTTGTTCCCACTTAGGTCATTCCCCTCACACCGGCCGTAATGGCTTTAAGATTTTTTCAACCCCTCGGGAGGGCAGGCCTGCTAAAGATGTACAAATCTCAAACAAAGAAAAAGCTTCAAGGGTCTGGATTTCTGATTGTCTAGAAAAAGACAAGAGCATACTCTCCTACCTCTCAGAATCTTCTAAAAGCACGAAAGACAAATTTTTTCTTTAACCAGATAGCAAGTTAGGTTCCTAAAAATGAATTTAAAGAATACACAATATTTAGTTGATTCTCCTTAGGCAACCTGCAAAGACAATGAATCAGTAGTCATATTGTCTTTGTGCGACAAGCATATTCTTCAACAAGCATTCTACAAAAACTAGTTAGGCTGTGAAAAACTCTGAGATAGACAGATAAACAGTCAGGGTCAGTTGTCAGAATAATCAATCAAAAATGAAAAAAAAATATGAAATTTGCCTCTTTTACCAGAAAATACAGAATTGTACGACAGACACTTGACTCGTACGAAACAGGATTCAGTATCGTATGAAAGAAGATTGTTGATAATGTCTGCTCGTACGACAAAGGATTTATGCTCATACGATAGAGAATCTACTCGTACGACAGAGGATCTTCTCGTACGATAGAGGATTTGCTTGTACAATAGGATATTTGCAATTCATGTGACACCTGTAGTTTGTCATTTCAGCCTGTAAAAATTGTCGTACGAGATGTACGAACGAAAAACCGAAAAAATCTGAAACCTGGAAAATAACAAAAAATAAAGCAGTCAGTCTTGGAGGCTGAAAAAATATAGTCTTTGGGCCTCACGATTGGCGCCAGAGATGTGTGTGTGAAAAAGTGAACCTGTAGCTGCAAGCACAACACTTCAATTAAGTCATTATATGCATGGTTAGTAATCAATAATCAATAAGAAATAAACCATAGCAAAGCGACTAATTGCCTTCTAAAAGATGCGAGTATAAGAATGCTCTCAGATTTTTATAAGCAATACCAGTGACTAGACTACACCAAGACAAAGGATTTAATCTATATGATATTAAGCTATATGGATGCAAGATGGATGAATAATTCAAGCAAATAATAATCAATTCAAGCAACAATGGATGCAAGCAATAATGGATGTAAATAATCTAAAAAAGCACAATAATCTTCAATGACTCCAGAGCGAAATTAGCATGATAATAATCTCCAAGCGTGTTCTCAAAAATCTCTGGAGTGAATTGGAATGAGAGCTAAAGAATGAATTTATAGAGAATCACAAGAGAAAAAGCTCAATTTAGGATTAATTGAAATAATTGAGAAATTAGATTCAGTTAACCTTGAGATAGATTCCAATTATAGTTTAATTGAAATGCATTCAAATTAGAAGTCCAAGTTGCATTGGCAAAAAATAATAAATTAATTCCATGCATATCTGATAAAAATAGATAATTCTTTAATTTATTCAAGAAAAGGGTCTTTTCAATGCAACTGAACTTTTTCTGAAAAGCTTTGAGTTCCAATTTTAGAGAATAATTCAATAATTCAATTAAATTGCTTTTTTGATTTCAAGTTCTAAATTTAGAAAAAGAAATAATATCTCAAGTTTGATTTCTCTCTCAATTCAATTCTTTTTTTTTGTTTTATTTTCAATTCAACTCTTTGTAATAAATTAATTCATCTTTTGTAATTAATCCTTTTTGCATGATTGAATGACAAATTAATTAATTAATTAAATATGCAAGGATATTTAATAAATTAAAATGGGATAATTGATCAAAATGATATTCTTGGAAATGATTTGATTAATTAAATAAATATTTAATTAATATTGAGTAGTTGATTTGCCATGTGATTTTTGATGATTAAAGAATTAATAATGTGCTCAAGATTGATTTAATTGCCTTTGGTTAGGACCTTGGTGATGTTGTCGAGATTAGGGGCCCATGGTTTAGATGACCAATTTTAGGGTATTACACATAGTTGTGAATGCTTGCATGTTTTGAAATACATGTTTACAAGATGGGTTCATTACTTTACATGGACCTTAAATCCTTTTTCCCTAAATGTTTGCTTTATATGCATAGTTGTCAATGGTTGCATGTTTTGAACTCCATGCACCTCAAAGTGGTGACATAGTGCATTTATGAAATTAGCATGCACATGTGTTTTTGGGCTTGTTTTGATGGAATGTCTCAACTCAATTTACATATTGACATATTATGTGCTAAGTTTGGCTCCTTCCCTAATCTATTTTCATCCCCATGTACTTGTGTTTGTGTATAAATTTGTTCTTTCTAAAAGATCAACAATTTGACTCAGTTTAGCCCAGGTATAATGACAAACTGGCACTAATAGTAGGAGAAAACACTATGAAACTAGTGATTTTTCTCTAAATTTTGGAAAGGTACAACTCCTTTTGTATGATATAATTTGATATTTTACAGGGTATTCTCTTAACCAGAAAGAAGAAAAGGAAAACTAACACCTACGAATAGCCATGACACATATGTGACTGGAAATGAGATTGAAAGGGAACAAAGGTGGATGGCACATAGTCCACCCAACAAGTGATAATAAATGAGAGACTAAACAATGATTCTTTTCAAATAATATGGACACAGTTATGACTCATAGTTCATTTTAATGGACATATTCATAGTTTGTCATAATAGAGGAAACATCAAGGAAAAGATTGCAAAGACATAAGAAAATGACAATCAAAAGAAATATATATGAACACAACACATAGTTTCAATAACAATATCTCCTTTCTTTCATTGATGTAAAAATAGAACACACAGTCTCCCTTTCTCTATTACAAAAGATTATGCTTACAAAAGAGAATACACTGCTCAACCCTCTTTCAAAACTAAAAACTAAAACATTTCTCTTAGCCGATTCGCACTCTTGCATAAAAGTGCAGTGGGGGTTAAGATAAAATCCTCCCCTTCATCATCTATTAATTGCATATTTAAAGAGTTTCTTCAGCTCCGTCTGTCAGTTACACTAACTAACTCTTCTTTAAAGAATTGATTATTGAGAATAATAAAGGCATTTCCAAATCCTCGTGAGAGTAATATTTAATAAATTAAAACATTAATAATGAGCATCTTATAATAATGCATACTAATATGACTTTGATGGATATTTGATTCCCATGAATCATTTGTTGATCTGGCTTATTACCTTCTTCCCAACTGATATAAGATTCCTTTTGTCGCCTATGTTTCCTTACTCCTCTACCTTACTATGTTGGATTACTTTAGCATCTATGTTACATAGGCCTTCATGAAGGGATTGTTTGATATGTTTCACATGTATGAGCCCTGAATTTTTACTTCTCATCTTCTTTTATTTTATCAGGATGATACCAACCAACTCTTAGATTTGAGGTTTAATAAGGCACCACTCAATTTGAAAGAATTGTTAATTCAATAACAATTTGGTTGCTTTCGATGTTGAGCATACGTTGTCGCCTCAAGTCCATTTTTTTGTTGATGTCACTGGAGCACTGATCGATATTTGAAGACTGATCAAATTGTATGGATAATTCCAATCTCAATGTGGGCTTCTATGTGTTGAGTGCCAAATACACATGGTGCCATTTAGCTTTGGATGAAAACTGTTAACTGCTTTCGCTTGAAAGTTTCTAAAGCTTTTTCAGTAGATGAATTTTGTGCACCCATGTAATCATGCATTTTACAAGACCATTTTCCTTTCAGGCAATATGTTAAATAGTTTGCATACGCTCCCTAATCTCTACATCTATCTCTTGAGACCACATCTCTTATTGGTATTCAATAGAACAATTCATGTGGTATGTATCTACTTCTTTAATCATTACAAGTCATGATGTCTATGCTTCCACAGTTTGCATAATATTTAATAAAAAACCATTTTGGATGCCAGGACTGAACATATTGTGTTGCCAAATGGACTACCTTTGTTATCGGTGAGTTGCACGATTCTTGAACTTTTGAACCTCAATTTTGTTTGGTTCTAAAGTACAAAAAAAGTGCCAATGCTCTGACATTATATGGGATTTCAAAACCTTTCAAAACTACCCCATAAGATGCTAGTCGGGTCTGCGATTGATTTTGTAACCATCGAACTAGATCGAGAAATTGGGTGGTTCATCAACCAACTATGAAATCTTTAAAAACTTTCCAACCAAACCATTTGATAGATAATCTTTCGATCATCACATTCTGTGAGATAATTCAACAACCCAATGTAGAGTATGTTCAACACTTTACATAGGAAAGGTTCTCAATTATACATGCAGTGATCTTGTCGTGTTCTAGAGAATTCCTTGTGGAAGCACACACTTCCGAGAAAAAAAGAACAAATACTTGCACACTGCATCGGGTACCAAGTTTGCTTCCATTTATCATTGGTTTTCGATATGTCCCACTGTTGGGAATGTGAAGCCCAATGGTCACATGACCCTTCACGTTCTCCCAACTGTTCATCTCATATCTAAATATGATTATATAATGGCTGTGTTCAACACATGTATGAGAGATTGATTAATAGAAGTTATTCCCTTCTTTGAGTGTGGATGTAGGCAAATTTGCTGAACCACGATAAATTGTGTGTTGTTTTTTTTTTTTGCTTTTGTTATCGTTTTCTCTGCTTGTTCTAATCCTGACAATTGGTATCAAAGCCATGTTGGCTTGAGCAGAGATGGAGGAAGAAGAAGAAGTTGAAATGAAACACCATGTACATTGGTCAGATGAGTGGAAAGATGAGGAGGATTTGGCTAAAGAAGAGGACATCGAGGCGAGTGAAGATGAAATTGAAGAAGATGAGACATACGATGTCGAAAAATATCAAGAAGAGAAAATTATGCAGCTAAAGGAGGAAAATTTCTTACTGACAGATCGGTTGTATTTTATAGAGGATACCTTGGCAAGAATTTTGGAGGTTGAGACTTTGAGACATTTAAGAGAAAAAAAACTGATGGAAATCTTAAATGGAGCAAAAGTAAATAAAGGCAACCTTGATGATATACCGATTGATAGGCATCTTGAGCTGGAGAATATCGTAATAGCTCTAGAAGATCATCATAGCAATACACAAGCCAAGCTATTTACTCTTCAAGAAGATTTGCAAAATGCTTCTTTGAGCTCGAAGCTAAGCTTTAGGCCAAGCTAAAGGATGTTGAGGAAAATTTGTTGAATGCCCAAGTAGAGGTTGCGGCTGAAGAGGGAGAAGACCTTTGTATAGACAATTTCATAGAAGATTATGAGCCTATGGACTTGGATAATGAAGTGCAAGATGTTGTGCTTGATGCAATAGGAGGTGCTTCTATAAGCAGAAAGCTTCCTAGAATTCTACGTGGTCCAGATACAGATGATGATGATCATTGCAGGCCAAAACAAAGACAATGTGTTGAGCCTCCTCATGTAGTGGGAGAATTGCCTTGGACCAGGTCTGGCTTGGGCCTTGTTTTGGATTGTTTTCAAGATGTGGTAGAAATGGAAGTTGACCCCAGTGAAGAGAGCATCACCAAGGAGACGGAGTACAAAGAAAACGGTGGCAGTGACATGGTTTCCGAGGTATTTGGGCATCCTAAGGAATTCGCTGAGGAGGTTGTCTCCCAAAATGACCATAATATTACTCTGTTTCAAGTGCTAGTCAAAATGGGCGCAGAGAAGAGGCATGGTGTGAAGGAACCCATACAAGATTGGAGAATAAGAGCTGATAAGGAAGCTCAGAGAATTTCACAGGAGCTCATGAAGCGGGAGGACCAAGATAATTTAGAAGATGAGGAGGCACAAAATCGGTTTGTTTCATTCATGGAAACTGAAGAGGCACAAACAACTTCAGAGTTTGGAGAAGTAAAAGATAAACTCTGTGGTCTATATGGTGAGTCCAAGCATAGGAAATATGTATGTCCTACATCACACGGTGGCTTGCATCATAGTCACTATAGCAAGAAGAGCCCGCTTCACACCTTGCAGCACAGTCCTCACGTGATGCTGGGCACTGACCACAACATGTTGGGAAAACCATGTATTTTCCAAGAACATCCACCTTCACGGGCTTACAGCAGAGGTGTCCTCCTCCGCAGACCATGGATGATGCCTCTAGGGAAGACCAATCCCACGGTTCGTCTCTTGTGTCATGCTCACAAGGATATCTTTTTGATGGACATGGAGGTTGCGGGGCTTATGGCAGTAGCGTTGGATAGGCTGGAGGGAAAATTTAAGAAGCTACTTATGGAGCAGCAGAAGCATGGTGTGACCCCTCAACACGAAGGTGTGAAGCCTCTGCCCGTGAGCCATCGTGGGAAGCAAGGGACATACGTAAGGCAATGGAGTCCCCTTGATCACTATCACATAAGTGATCTACAGTTTTCCTTCTGTGATCATCCAGTGTCAAGTGCAGATAAATATTACATCCAGGTTTCAATGTTGTTTTTCATCCCCAGAGACACGATTATGCGGATTTGGGAAAATTGGATCCTAAAATGTTGGATACTGGGCTTTTTGATTTTGGCGTTTCTTGTTCTGAATGTTCTGAGGTTGAATCTGGTAGTAAGTGTTTTCCTCTGTTGAGAATAGAACTCAAATACCCGCTGGAGGATTGAAAGGGTGCGTTAATGCTTGCCATCGGGATGGGGACTTAGGCAAATGAGATCTTTCTGGAATCCTGGCACTCGTACACTGCAAACGACATGTGTTGCATTCTAGCGGGGAAACCTTGGCTTATTTGGAGGAGGCGTTACAAAAGAATAGTGGGAATCCAGACACTTACTTAGCAAACTGTGTCGATGTGGCCTTTGGCACTGGTGTCGGTGGATTGATTACCCAGAAGGGCGTTATGGTTTGTAGTAATAACTGACATATAAATGCACATGATGGCATCTTGTGCAGCACGAATACCCTGTTTCTTGTGGTACCACAGTGTTACTTTGCAGATATGCACTTGAAAAGGGTCATTATGGGAGGTAGACATATGACCAATGCATTTCTCTGCTCATTTGGTCGGGGAGTAGATGGTGAATGCTCATCTGTCATGGCACCTTCCATGGATGATGGAGCAGATGAATCAGCATATTTCGAGGCTGTTGGCAATTGCATAATCTTTTGGTTGGGTGTTCTTGCAAAGTCATTGGTGACGTGGCTGGAGCAACTAAAGCCGTTACTCTATTCTTATAATACTTTCTATGGTAGGCATGAGACATCTGACAGCAAATCATATTTCTGGGCCTTGGCACACCTAACGACAGGGAAGATATAATCGATTTTGGCAGGAATACTATGATTGTTCCAAAACTAGAATTTTTTGTTGGTATTATTGAGCCAGCCTCATCATTCATGGTGTTTGAGAAAGATGACATGTTTTCCATTTTTCAATCACGGGGGAGCATCGATGATCTTCGGGATTCATTTCAGGATGAAGGGTTCATTTTAGAACTAGTTAATGATCTTTTCAATGTTTTGGATATATTAGTTGTAGGAGTTAATCATAATGTCATTTAGTCTGATGTGCTTTGGAGAAGATTAATCCGAAGTGTATGTGAGCAGAAGATCGTGAAGCTAAAATCTAGCAGGCTGGTTGTAATATGAATTCGACAATGGAAGTAGGGATGCCAGTGCATGGTTGTGCCAGTTGGCCTTCATGGGGGAGATTGTTGGGAATGTGAAGCCCAATGGTCACATGACCCTTTGCGTTCTCCCAACTATTCATCTCATATCTGAATATGATTATATAATGGTTGTGTGCAGCACATGTATGAGAGATTGATTAATAGAAGTTATTCCCTGCTTTGAGTGTGGATGCAAACAAATTTGCCAAACCACGATAAATCGTGTGTTGTTTGCTTTTTCTATTTTTGTTATCATTTTCTGTGGTCATTCTAATCCTGACACACACCACAAGCATCAAGGTATAGACTTGATGAAGATGTGTCGAGAGCAGGGAGCACACCAGAAACTGAATCAAAGAAGGATGAATTACATATATTCTCGACCTCCATACTGAACTTTACATTAAGTGCATGTAATTAGGTTGTAGGATTGATTTTCCATAGAGCCCTCAAATTCTTCTTTGTCTAGGATGATGTAGACATTCATATCATTTATTTCTCCTTGTTCAGTACTTTTGGAGACAAGAATAAAAGTAGAATGTACATATTACCCATAAGCATTGTAGCTTATGAAATCTGCTATCAATGAAGAATTAGAGGTTAAAAGAGAAGACTATGTTGCACTTGGCATGGAGTCCATGTGTATACTATCTACATTTGGCACATTGAATGCTCATAGGAGTTAGCATTTTGGGGGCAGTGGTAGAACTTAAAAGTTTAAATTTGTCTGAGTTTCAAATAGGGGCCAACAATTGGCTTTCATTGGGGATCACTATTCCTAGTAAAAGTACAGAACTCCAACATCTCTAGTATAAGTCAGTGCTTTAATAATTGGGAAACATAGTCAAAGGTATTTTAGGAGAGTAGGGCACTATTTGCAGAAGGGCAAAGGGGAGACTAAGCATAAATAAAAAATGAGCAAGCGAAAATAGAAAACAAATAGAAAGGAAACTAGAATGCCAACACACTAAAACCACCTAAATATATACTTGGTCACAAGACCCTATCTCGATGGAAGCTTAAACATGCTCATGCAAAGCCATTGATAGGTTGAGATAAATATCTTCCGGAGCAAAACAATGATTGGCGAATAAAAAGAATCATTTTTTGTTGGAAATATTAATTGTCCAGGCCACCAGTTTACCCCCAACGGATATCTCCCCACCTGCTTGTCAAGAGAGTTGAAGCAAAACAACCTGGAGAAGATTTGGTTAGGATTTTCACCCAACTGCTCCTGACGTGAACTACAAACAACAAAGGAATTAATGTGGTAGCTGAGTGTTTGAATTTTGAATTTGGGAGAATTTTGAATGGATGACATATAGACAAAAAGAGAGAACATTCTCCCATAAGTTAGAAGCATAGAGTGAAGTGCAGATCAGTAGATCACAGTGAAGAAGTGTAGCTCCAGAGCGAGTGCAGAGAATATTGTGAACAACAACAACCTGTGTGTTTGTGTGGTTTGTCAATAGAGCAAGATAGCTTCTGACTGTTTGTCTTGTCAGTTGAGAAGTGATTTCTCCTAATTGTGTGCAGCCCCAAGTGAGCATTGTAGTGAGCTCAAAGAAGCTCCATTAGCTCCTGATCACTGCTTGTAGGATTGTAATATGTAGTTAGTGTTTACAATTTGTTTTTGTATTTTTGTAATCTCCAACCCAGTTTAATAGAAAGAAAGAAAACTTGCATGTCTCCTTGCATGTTATTGATTTTATTCATGTGGGTGTGTTCCCAACTATTTGGGAATTGAGACAATAGTCTCTATGTGCACTATTTTGGGTCCACCTAGCTTGAGAGATTTTTTTGTTCTTTCCACATGGTATTAGAGCTATAGAGCTATAGATCCCTAAATCCTGGTGAGAAGGGCATTTTTATTTTCTGGGTGCTTGAGTTGTGTGTAGGAGACATGGATGGAGATGAAGGAAAGGGTTGGAAACAATCTCCATCCTTTAATGGACAAAATTATGATGTTTGGGCCAAGAAGATGAAGACCATCATGGTTGCAAACGATTTGTGGGAACTTTGTGCAACTAGGTTTGTGGATATGACTGATCCAGCTCAGTATGCTACCCTCACAAACAATCAAAAGATCTAGTTGAGGGAAACAAGAAGAAAATATGCTAAGGCATTGAGTTTGATTGAAGCAGCCTTGACAGAGGCCATATTTCCTAGAATAGAAGTAGCTAACTATGCTAAGGAGGCATGGGAAATCCTCCAAACCAATTACAAGGGGACTGATAAAGTCAGATTGGTGAAGCTCCAGATGCTTAGAAGAGATTTTGAGACTCTTCAAAATGAAGGATAGTGAGTCCATTTCAAAATTTCATACAAGAGTCTCTGGTTTATTGAACCAGCTAAGGTCAAATGGAGAAACCATGGAGGAGCAGAGGATTATTGAGAAAATCATTTGAAGTTTGCCATCAAAATTTGATGCAATAGTGATTGCCATTGAAGAGTCAAAGGATCTGTCAATATTGATGGTTGATGAGTTGATGGGTTCTCTTCAAACCCATGAGCAACACTTAAATAGGTCTGCTACTTCTTCCCAACAAAAAGCTTTCAAAGCTCAAGCTAGTGCAAGAGGCAGGGGGAGAGGAAGAAGCGATAAGATTTCAAGAGGCTGAGTTCGTGGCAATGAAGAATGATTAGGAGGAGCAAACAACCAAGAGGGAGAGAGAAACTCTCAAAATAACTCCAAACAAGGCAAGACAAATGACAAATCGAATTAGAGGCATGACAAGAGAAATGTTGAATTCTTTAACTATCATAAGTTTGGGGATTATGCAAGAGATTGCTAGAAAAAGTAAGGTAATCAGTCAAAACAAAGTGCTAATGTGGCTGATGTGAATGTGGGTGAAAATAATTAGTCCACAACCTTCATCATGTGCAACACTGGTGAGGAAGGCATCCATGAAGTATGGTATTTGGATAGCGGTTGCAGTAACCACATGAGGGGTAATGAGAGTTTGTTCTCATTTATTAACAAGAATGTCAAATCTAAAATAAAAATGGGGAACAATGGAATAGTTCCAGTTGAAGGAAGATGATCTATTATGATCCGCACCAAGCAAGGTGAGAAGAAGGAGATTGAGAATATTTATTTTGTCCCGGATATTAAACATAATCTCATGAGTGTTGGTCAGTTGATCCAAAATGGATACAAGATGTTGATGGAGAAGGGCGAGTTTGTCATTTTTGACAAAGATGGGAGTGTATACACATAAAATTGGCTATGAGCGATTAAATAAATATTTTATATTTATTTAATAATTATTCTTCTATTAAATAGTTAATTTAAAAAGATTAATTAATTTAATTCATTTCATGTATTTCTATTAATTAATTTAATTGAAATGTTTAATTAATTAATTCATTTATCCTTTTCTTATAATCAATTAATTAAATATCTATTTAATTCATTTATCCTTTTCTTCTAATCAATTAATTAAATATCCTATAGTCTCAAAATATTAAATGATTTAATTCATTTCCAACTCATCTTCCATCTCCACTTCATCTTTCCTTTGCCAACTCATCCATCATGTGGCTAAATTAATTCAACAAATTAAAATAAATATAACATTTATTATCCTTATCTCCAACTTCCAAAATAAATGAAATATTGTGTGTGCACACATATTTCTTAACCTTCTTCTATATTCTCTCCAACATCCCTACATCTTAGGAAGGACTTGAGTCCACTTTTCCTCTCATTCCTAAATCTTCTCCAACCATCCCTAGATTCCCTCAGTCAGCAACCCAGTCAAGGTGAGATGAGTGACACTTGTCTTCTCCTTCCGCCTTTCTCTCAACCTTCAACTTTGCTCACAACCATCCAAATTTGCAGATCTGATCATGACCGTTGATCCAAGACACATCATCCTATCCTCTCAAAAGTCTATAAAAGTAGGAGTTTGAGTTGAGAAAGAGTTAGTCTTCAAGTTAAAAATTTGAGAAAACTTATGCATCTTCGAGTTTTTATCTTGAAGCAATTAACAATTTAGTATAATCATTTAGCTTTAAATCATTTGCATTGCATATCATATTATCAGTTAACTATTAGTTATCAATCCATTCTTCATATGCCATCTTGGAAGCTATTAGTGCTTCTCTGAGAGCAAATCATCTGCAACCATGAATAGTGGAGTTAGGACACAATGAGACTTAAATCATGAAGGTAATAATATGGTTTTTATTTTAATATCAATTTCATATAGTTTCATTGTTTGAGTTTGGATTTCCTATAGCATTTCCTTTGTATATTGTGAAAATAATATGTTGCAGGTAGTATTCTGATGATGAAATTCAAGTCGACACATTTTGGCACCCACCGTGGGGCTAGAGCCTCACATATGTCTTTCTAATATCCTGTCTAGTTCTCACAAACATAAGTTTAATGGATTTGTAATCCAGATTCACTCCTGTGTGAGTTCTGACAATGATTTCATTTAATAGATTAGCACTTTTGTCTCGCTGGTTAGCACATTTGGCATTTAGGTTATCGCTTTTATTGGCAAAACAACACATTTGATCCTTAGATTAGCGCTTTTATCTCTGAGATTAACGCATTTATCATTTTGATTAGTGCTTTTGTTAGTGAATTCTCATATTTTAGTCTGTAGAGCAACACTTTCATATTGCAGGTTCACACTTTTGTCCTCTAGGTCAGTGCACAGAGAGAATGGCCCTTCATCATGTCTTTTTTACATGCCATAGAAGTGGACCCAAAATGTGTAGATTTTGAAGTATCATAATATGAACTAGATGAAGGTGGTTTAATATTATGTCTCAGGAGAAGGTTTTGAAACTCATCAATCTTGTTTGCATAACACTGATGCTCATCATGTATTGTCATAGTACAATATTCACACTTTAGTTTATCCTTCTTAGATCAAGATATCTTATAAGAGGAAGAAAATATGAAGTATCATGTGATTGTGTGTCCTTGGGCTACTCATGTAACTTGGAAATTTGTTTCTTGCATTTTCCATGTGAAGCATTTTGATTTGAAGTGCTCTGGTATGTAGAATCAATTCATCCTTTGGGGCACAACATTTTGGCTTCCTTTCTCCCCCTTTGACATCAATGGCAAAGGACAACAAATTCTCCTACTCTTACTCTTATTTGCATACTAAAATACTCTGCAAGACCAACAATTCTACTTGTGGCAAGGAGTCAACCCTCCCCTCAACTTGTAATTCCTCTTGAATCAAGAGGAGAGGGCTACCACCCCCAAATTATGGCTAAGATACTCAAATGACTCCTTTAGAAGAGGTTTTGTAAAGATCTCAAAAAAATTCTCCTTTTGCCTCAACATATTCTACCTCCACATTTTTGCATGCAACCTTCTCTCTTAAGAAATGATACCTAATTGAAATATTTGTTTTCCGTGAATGCACTACTGAATTCTTTGATATGTTTAGAGTACTTGTATTGTCTCAAAGAATAGAAAGTTCCTCAAAATCTATTTTTATTTCCTTCAAATTTTATTTCATCCATAGAACCTAGGTGCAATAGGAAACTACTATAATATAGAACCTATGTTCAATAGGATAATGAGTCTTTCTTTTTTCTCAGCAAGGGCAGAAGATTTTCTCCAAGAAAGAAAGATTTTCCACTTATACTATTCTAGTCATCAATACTTTCAATTCAATCTACACGTGTATGTTGTAAAATTAATATTTTCACTCTTGGGATACCACAATAAAAAATCTAATCTAGCCTTTAGTTATCAGAATATTTTTTTCATAGCCTTTACATGGGTTTCCTAAGGTGATGCTTGAAACCTAGCCATCATACCCATTTCATATATTATATCTGATATAGAATTAGTCACATACAACAAACTACTAATAATGGGTCTATACAAAGTTTTATTTTCTAAAGAGGACTGATCATCTCCACTCAATTTGCATCTAGTCACCATAGGTGTACTAACTAGTTTGTAGTCTTCCATCTTGAACTTGTTCAACATTTCTTTTATATACTTGGTTTGAGATATGAATATGCCTTTTGTAAGCTAAGAAGGAAAGATAATTTCCCAAGCATTGACATTTCAAATTCCTTTTGCATAGAATCCCAAAATTCCTTACACATTGTATCACTACTAGCTCCAAATATAATTTCATCCACATAAACAATAAAAATCAATAATTGATCACATTCTTTTTTATGTATAGGTTGCTATCTATGCTACCTCTCTTGAAGCCTTGTTGTTTTACATACATATCCAATCTTCAATAACATCTGGAAGCTTTCTTGAGTCCACATAGGCCTTCTTCAATCTACATATAAAATATAATGTTTTGTAAAGTTGAAAACCTTCAGGTTGTTCAGGTTTTTAATTGCTTCCAATCTTGCTACTGGAGAAAATGTCTCCTCAAAATAAAATCTCTCTACTCAAGCATATCCTTTACATACATGTTTGGCCTTATTTTGAATTACTTTTTTTATCTTCATTTAGTTTTTTTCTAAAATCCCATTAGTAACTATGACACTCTTGTCTTTAGGTCTTGGAACAAGTTCCCAAGTTTTATTTTTTTCAATCTAATTTAGCTCTTTCTCCATAGCCTCTAACTAACCCTTATATTTTCTAGCTTCTACAAAAGTACTTGGTTCAATTTTTGACAATAAAGAAAATTGTACCTGTTCATTTTCTTTGACATTTCTTCTCTAGGTCTAAAATCCACCAACATTGTCTCCAATGGTTTGTTCTTTAGAGTGATTCTTCTTGACATATTTGGTCAGAGTCTTCGTAGTTGTGTTTTCTAATTCACTTATGGTTATCTCATCACTATTGTAGAATGATTAATCATTTTCATCTTGATCCAAAACTTTAGTTGATTGTATTATATCATCAATAATCACATTAATACTTTCAACTACCCTTCACAATTTTTTATTATAACAATTCTATGTCTTACTTCTCATCTAATAGCCAATAAAAGTGCCTTCATTGGATCTAGAATCAAACTTACCCAAATTTTATTCATTCCTTTTGATATAGCACTTACTTCAAAATATCCAGAGGTGTCTGATATATGCCGATCGCCCTTTGCATAGCTCATATGGAGTCTTAGTGGTCCTATTCCTAATTTGTGCTCTATTCAAAATGTATATTGTTGTTTGAACAATTTCTCTCTGATAAAGATTTGATAAATTGTCTTAACTCAAAATTGTCCTTTCCATCTCTTGTATAATCCTATTCTTTCTTTTTACAACTCCATTTTTTTGAGGAGTTATAGGGGCAGAATATTGTCTTTGGATTCCATGATTCTCATAGGAATCTTCATATATATCAAAGGCAAATTCTTTGCTTTCTGATCTTAAACATTTTATTGTTCTTCATATATCATTCTCCACCATTTATTTTTGTTGGAATTTTTTGCCATTCATTTCAACCTACAAATTGTGTGTTGTCATTGACGATTTGTTTGACATGATGATTGTCAGAGTATTGGGGGATTGTTGGCAGTTGTTGCCAAGTGTTGTTAGATAGATGTTGGATGCAAATGCACTATGTTGTGGATGTCCACCTTCTTGGTGTGTGATGTCTACACTCAAGTATGTTATGTTGATGTTGATAATGATTTTAATGATATTCTTGATGACAAAGGTGATATAATAATGATATCATATTAAGATGAGGATTAGATGCATTTAGATGAAGATTAGAAGCATGATGATGGTATCATATTTAGATGAAGACTCAAAGTATTAAGATGAGTATTAGAAGAATTAAAATAAAGTGGATATGATTATGATGATCTTGTGTATGGTATCAGATGATAGTTTCTGATGTTTTTGGGTCATTCTAGTCCTTCAAAGATTGATGGTATAAGTAATCACAGGAATGTATGCTAAAGATAGTTTGGAAGAATGCTCTAAATTCCTCTGTATTTGATGATATGGTCTTGTAGATTTTAACTTAATATGTATTATCTATGGATTTTGCACTCCTATCTTTTTCAGGTCCCTAGCGTTCCAGTTGATGTTGTTGGTAATTGCAGTTTGTTGGTGATTTGGTTGTCTATCAGGATTGGTCCAAATAATGTTTTGTTTCTTCACATTGATATTTTTGTTGTTGCAGCTTGGAGGACATTCTTGTAATGGTGGTTTTGTGACTTAGTTAAAGTTTCAGTTGTTGATGTGGTTTGCAGGAGTTGATAATGATGTTATGTTCATAATTGTATCTTTTGGCCTCCTAGAATGAAGTATTTTGTATCTGTTTGTGTTGTGCCAACATGTTTTGATGTATCAATGAGAAAGAAGTATTTATAAATGTTTTTAGATATTTAAGGAATTTCTTTATGTGATCGACATGATGTTGAATGATTTGTTTGATGTTGCATTGCATCCAATGTTGATTCTTCAAGGTAGTTGTTGTGGTTTGACAAACTTAGGTTGTTCTCTTGCTTGCACTATGTTCTTGAGGGTCTATGCTATCATTGGTGGTTATGTTAAGATGCATTTGGTTCCTAACTTGGGTTGTGTGGATCGACATTGATTTAATTCATTTAGAAGATATGTTTTTGGACTAATAGGTTATGTGCTACATGGTTTATATACACATTAACTTGTTGTTGACTTTAAAGGATGTGTGCCAGTGTATGTAATGTTTGAGACTTCTTAGAGAGTTATATTATGATTTTTTAGGTCCTTTCTATCTCTTGGATTGGACTGATTTCACTGCAATTGTGTCTGGTGGCCAACATGTAAGGACTTATGCTTGTCCCTTGTTTTGGCCAACCTAATTTATGTTTTGTGATAAAGAGGATGATATATATAGAAGATCATTTCAATGTGAATATTTGGCATGAGTGCATGGATCTAAGTGAATAGTAGAATATGTGAAGGTGAGGTAGAAGAAGTGTGTGGTGAAAGAATTGGTGTTTAATTGCATAATGGTTGCTTGTGTGAGCAACTACATTCAAAGATGATTGTTGGAAGAAGAGTTGTTGAAGGCTTATTCATCTTGATTCATATATTCATGTACCTTTCTCAGATATAATGAGTCTTTCTCGAAATATTTTTGTATCTTTCCCTGAGGCAATGAGAATCAACCTCCAAGTTCCTTGTATCTTGCCCTAGGGTAGTACACCTTTTTCATATGTTGTGAGTAAGTCTCATTGGGGTTTTCCCCTTTTTGGGGTTTTCCATGTAAATTTGGTATTCTCTTGTGCATGGTGTCCATTGTCTTATATTTCATTATTGTTGATAAGATTAAGGATAAGTTGACATTAATTTTTGGTATAAAGTTTAAGTGATTGATCAAGATTGATTCACCCCCCTTCTCAGTCTTTGGGTGTGTTAAACACTTTTCATATCTATCAAAGGTAAATTATTCATCTCTTTTTTATCTTAAATATTTTATTGTTCTTCATATATTGTTCTCCACCACTTCTTTAAATGCTTCAAATTTTCCAAAAGCTTTTGATTTTATTTTAGAAAAGTAATCAAAATTATTCTATAATAATCATCAATGATCATCATAAAATAATTGTCACCTTGTATAATATTTGTTCTCATTGGTACACACTAATTTGTATGAATTAGATCTAATGTTTTTTCATCGAATACTCTTTGTTTAGAAATCCGATTCTTGCCTTCTTTCCTTCATGACATGGTTTGTAGATAGTAGATGAAGGCTTCTTGATCTTAGGCATGTCTCTTACTGCACCTTTTGAACTAATCCCACAATATCATCAAAATTGATATGTCCAAACCTTATGCATCAAAGCCAACTTTCTTCCCCCTATATGACAACATAGTTTCATCCATTAACTTCACTAAGATGATACACATCACTATCGATCCTAATTTCTTCCACAATCAATTTATTAGTACTACTTTTCCTAATCTCATGTCCATTTGCATTGGAAGAAAGATTGTAACCTTTATCACACATTCGACTCACATTTAAAAGGTTATGTTTTAGACCTATATACAGGACATCATAGATTTTGGTCTTTCCACCATCAATACTCAAAGTGCCCTTATCAGTAATCTTTGCAACTGAGTTGTTACCAAGTTCTACAAATCTTCCATTAAACTTTTTGAATTTCATGGATTTTATCTTGTCTTTGATCATGTGACTTAAACATTCATAAATTTTTCTCCTTTGAGAATGAAGTGTAGTCTATGCAACCATAGATATTTTTGAAGGTCAAACCTTGGGGGAAGGGATTTCAATGCCAATTTTAGAATCACTACATCTTTCATCTCTTCACCAAGTCTTCTGATGGTATTAATTATTTCATCAACCTAGAGGGGGAAGGTAGCAATGTTTTATTCTTCCTTCATCTTCACGCTCTCAAACTAACCTCAATAGGTTTGAATATTTTCTTGTTTGACCTTGGCATCCCCTTCATAAATATTGTGCAATTTATCCCACACATCCTTTGCAATCCTACAATGTATTATGTTCACAAATGTGGAGTTAGATAAACCACATAGAATAACATTTCTTGCCTTAGCATTATTGTCACAAGCCTTTTTTCTAGCCTGATCTCTTTGGCATTATTAAAAAATTCATATCCATCTACTACTATTTTCCAAACATCATTCCTTAGAGCCATCAAATAGGCTTCTATCCTTACTCTACAAAACACATAGTTGGATCCATCAAACAATGGTGTCTTGTTTGAAGAAAGACCTTCTTCAGGAAATGAGTGTGCCATCCTAGATCTACCTCAATTTTTTAAGCTTCTTCCATGGAACTTGGCTATCATACCAATTGTTAAGCACATAGATATATTGAGAGATAAATTAATTGGTACATGCCAATTTCAACTTAATTCAACATTAATTATCATTAATAACTTCTTTAAGCATCACAACTAATTTCAAACCCAATTCATCATTAGTGGAATTTACTTATCTTTACTTAACTATGATGCAACTTATCAAATAATGAACATAAATGCACATTTACACAAATGAACACCAAATTTACATGGAAACCTAGAAGGGAGAAGCCATGATGAGAATAGATGCTTGGATCTACTTCCAAAATCTAACCTCACAAGAAATATATTAGAGAAATTACAATTTGAAGTAGGCACCAACCTACTGAAGACACCAATCCCTTATTACATTTGTAGGCACCAACCTATAGGAGACACCAATCTACAAATCCAAGATCTGAGCACCAACTTAGCAAATGAGACACCAATCTCAAATGCAACAAGATATACAAAATATATGTTACGCAAACCTTCAAGGCTGAATACTTAGATTCTTCTTGATCTTATCAACTTTAGAACATTCTCACATTGTGCATAAGATCTTCAAATGAATCTACACACACTAATTGAGTAGACAACTTCCACAAATTTTGCTACAGTTATTATCTACTCATTCAACATCATCACCCACATACTTGCATACCACACAAAACACACATTGAAATAAAAATGGTCAACACACTAATAGAAATATGACAAATAAATGACCAGGTGACTAAAAATTTTAGTCATGACAAGTAAAACTGACCAAATTCTAGTCATTTTTTGTAACACAACTATAAATGACTAAATAAATGACTAATTTGGTCATCGGGTAAGAAAACACAACTAAATAATTAGTCACACAAATAAAAATGACTAAATAAATAACTAATTTGATCATCGGATAAAATACACAACTAAACATTGGATTTATGTTTCAACAACAGTTTTATACATACATGCATGCATGCATGCATGCATATATATATACATATATACATATACATATGTATATACATATATATACATATGTATATGTATATACATATATATACATATGTATATATATATATATACATATATATACATATGTATATGTATATACATATATATACATATGTATATATATATATATACATATATGTGTGTGTGTGTATACGCATAAAATTGGCTATGAGCAATTAAATAAATATTTTATGTTTATTTAATAATTATTCTTCTAGTAAATAGTTAATTTGAAATTATTTATTTATTTAATTC
The DNA here is from genome assembly GCF_030272615.1 of Cryptomeria japonica. Classification (NCBI taxonomy): domain Eukaryota; kingdom Viridiplantae; phylum Streptophyta; class Pinopsida; order Cupressales; family Cupressaceae; genus Cryptomeria; species Cryptomeria japonica. The sequence continues at coordinate 346,853,444 of NC_081415.1, read as the reverse complement.
ATTTCATGTTTTTCTATTAATTAATTTAATTGAAATATTTTATTAATTAATTCATTTATCCTTTTCTTATAATCAATTAATTAAATATCTAATATTTAATGGTTATTCTTCTATCCTATAGTCTCAAATATTAAATAATTTCTTAAATTATTTAAACCCCTTTTCCAACTCACCTCCCATCTCCACTTCATCTTTCCTTTGCCAACTCATCCATCATGTGGCTAAATTAATTCAACAAATTAAAATAAATAAAACATTTATTAGCCGCTTATCTCCAACTTCCAAAATAAATGAAATATTGTGTACATACACATATTTCTTAACCTTCTTCTATATTCTCTCCAGCATCCCTACATCTTAGGAAGGACTTGAGTCCACTTGTCCTCTCATGCCTAAATCTTCTCCAACCATCCCTAGATTCCCTCAGCCAACAACCCAGTCAAGGTGAGATGAGTGACACTTGTCTTCTCCTTCCCCCTTTCTCTCAACCTTCACCTTTGCTCACAACCATCCAAGTTTGTAGATCTGATCATGATCGTTGATCTGAGACACATCATCGAGTTTTTATCTTGAAGCAATTAACAATTTAGTATAATCATTTAGCTTTAAATCATTTGCATTGCATATCATAGTATCAATTAACTATCAGTTATCAGTCCATTCTTCATATGCCATCTTGGAAGCTATCAGTGCTTCTCTGAGAGCAAATCATCTGCAACCAGGAACAATGGAGTTAGGACACAATGAGACTTAAATCATGAAGGTAATAATATGGTTTTTATTTTAATATCAATTTCATGTAGTTTCATTGGTTGAGTTTGGATTTCCTCTAGCATTTCCTTTGTATTTTGTGAAACTAATATGTTGCAGGTTCTGATGATGAAATTCAAGTCGACACATTTTGGCGCCCACCGTGGGGTCGGAGCCTCACATATATCTTTCTAATATCCTATCTAGTTCTCACAAACACAAGTTTAACACATTTGTAATCTATATTCACGCTTGTGTGAATTCTGACAGTGCTTTCATTTAATAGATTAGTGCTTTTGTCTTGCAAGTTAGCGCATTTGGAATTTAGGTTAGCACATTTGTTGGTAAATCAACACATTTGATCCTTAGATTAGTGCTTTTGTATCTAAGATTAACACATTTGTCATTTTGGTTAGTCTTTTGTTAGTGAATTCTCACATTTTAGTCCATAGAGGAGCGCTTTTGTATCGCAGGTTCACGCTTTTGTCCTCTAGGTCAACGCTTTTGAGGTGGAAAACAACGCATTTGCTAGGATAGCGCTTTTATTTGCAAACTAAAATTTTTCTGCAGGTCCGAATGTCCAAGAATTGAAAATTTCAAACTACTAACATATCTATGTGCAGGATTATTTTAAAGCAAATTTCATGCATTTCCTCACGTAGTTAATTAGGAGTTTTATTTTGGAAAGAAACACATCATATCTTGCTCATTTAGCTTAACTAAGGGATAAATTGACATCATGCAACTTGCATTTTGAGTGAATTCTTTAAAGTAGTTGCACATAAATTGTAGAGGGCTAAAATAAACTTGTGTTTTCCGTGCTTGATGAAGTAGTAGGTAAGTATGCTCTTACCCTCATACGGTGATCAGAAAACCAGACCTACTCTCTTTTATGTGTAACCTTTAGAGGGCCTGCCTTTCCGAGTTGCCTTGAGGGGGCCAGTGAGAGGGGAATGACCCAAAGTGGAAATGGGCTAATACCGAGTCCTTTTGATCCACTCTAAATAAATCGTGTTTGTGATGAAAGTCACAAACAACATGTGTTGATAAGTTCATACCAACATTATGTTTCCTCATAAACCTTATGGAGCATAACCTCTATAGGCTGGGAACCTTCTGTATTTACAAAGCCAAAAGTGTCGCATGTATGGCCACATGACCAGAAGCCTTTACTAAAAACTACTTGTACTAGTTGCCAAAATCCTTCTAATTGTTGGTGCAGGAGGTCGGACCTCTGAAGCAGCTCACACACATATGGATCTTAGTAGAGATATAAAGTTTTCCATGGAGAGTTTTCATGGAAAATGGTGCTTGGCTGCCCCAAAGAAGTGAGTGCTGAGGGTGGAGCTAGTAGAGTCAAGCATCTAAATATCTGCTCTGAATAGCGTAGCCTCGGGGGAAACCCCATGTGAGATTCAACAATTATTGTCTCAGTTTGCCATAGGATTTTGTGCTTTCTTGTGCATTTTATTTTTCAAACATTGTGTCTTCTATGTCTATAACATGCTCAGAATGGTCAAAAATTGAAGAAAATCATCATCTAAAAATGAGCAAAAATCCAACAACTTGCTGAAAAAATTGAAAAAAAAAATCCTTGAAACACAGTTAGAGCAGCGCTTTCAAGCAACAAAGTAGCTCATTTGTCCCATAAGTTAGCACTTTTGACCAAAAAGTTGGCACAAATGCTTTCTCACATCTGAGACAAAGCATATCAAACCAAAATTTCAAAGTCAGTATCAAAACACTTCTTGAGTAGAGTTGTCTTTAAACTATCATACATCTTCAAACTAGCTCGATAACTCGGTTACCAATCCAACAGGCTATTTCCAAAAAAGTTTCCATAAGCATAAAACATTCAACAAGCTAGTGATTCAAACATCTTAAGTGCAAAAATCAACATCATTATCAGTTTCTCATCAAGATATATCAAATCCTCTATCACGAAACTTGATCAATCCACCTTTTGTTCATTATCTTGGATATATCATTCCTATTTTGAAGCTAGGTTATATCAAAATCAGAATTGCACTAACATTGGAATCAAGCAAACTTGTAAACTATCATATGCTTATATGACATTTAAATATTGCCTTAAGAAAAGAAAGACTAGTTATAAAGCTACTCAGAAGAGGATAAGATTCTTGTACATCAATTGCAAGATCTTGTTAAAACATAGGACATTCCTACATCATTTTTCGTCACTATTTGCATGGCTGCGGGAAAGAATTTGAAGGAGAAATTTTACAAGGATGTGTTTTTCCACAAACAGACGCGTTATCACAATGAACCAACAACAGTGGTAAAATCAACAAAGCATACCTTCCTAAACCAATAATCACCTATTGAGTTGTTTTTAGAAGGTCAAAACTTCAGAATTTTTTTTGAAGCAATCACATGCCAGTTTGGACTAGAGCTCAATACGAACAATTCAGAAAACAACAAAAACAAATGGAAGAAGAAGATAATTCAATGTTCCAAACTTTTGGGTATATGATTGTTGATGAAGAAGAGGTCAATAACACCATTAGAGACCTTGAGCAAGATTTCAAATTTGATAGACTAATGGAAAAATTATTAGCGAAGCAAAAAGAAAAATATCTTTTAATGTTGGAAAAATCAAAAGCTAAATTGCCACAAGACTTTAACATAGAAGGCTTGAAACAAGATGCAGAGACGAGTAACACTCAAAACACATGATCCAAATAACGAGGATATTAACAAAGAAAGCCATGAAGAAACAAGGGGGGATAAAACAAGAAAAGAACATGATGACACAAGAAGAGAGCATAGTGATAGAAGAACTTATGAAGAGACAAGGAGAAACCGTACAGATAATCCTTTGTTAAATCTCACTCAACAAATGCAAACTCTACAACAACAAATACAAGATATTCAAAATGGAACGAGTTCCAAGAAGTATTCATAGGAAGATATCTGCCCATATCCTTTTGACAAAAGTTTAAATATGATACCATTTCCATAACATTGCAAAATCCCTAAATATGATAAATACAATGGGAAATATGATCCTCAAGATCAGATTAGGGAATTTTATACTATGAGTATGGAATTTGCACATAATGAAACTTACCTGATGCGCCTATTTCTTAGGAGTTTAAATGGACAATCGATGGAATGGCTCTCAAGATTACCATCTGGAATCAAATCTTTTGAAGAACTCATGAATAGATTTATTTCACAATACTACTACAATGTAAGAAATGAGATAACAATGTTGGATTTAGGCAATGTTAAGAAAAAGAATGGTGAATCTTTCATGATATTCTTACAGTGATGGAAATGAATGTTTAATAGGTATCCAAGAGATGTACTTGATCAAGTAAAAATGGACATATTCATTGATAATCTTATTAGTGAAATGAGTTATCCTCTAAAAATGCAATGTCCTCCTTCTTTTGCCAAGATGATTGTGAATGGTCTAAAAATAGAAGATGCAATGGTAAAGAATGGAGAGATAAATATTTACAATAATTCCTACAATAACAATCACAACAACCACAACAACAACAACAACAACAACAATGACAAACCCAAATTCTAGTCAAAGAATAGGAATGTCATCAATGGAGGAAATGACGACAATAATGCTACAAAACAGAAACCAATCTTTAATCTATCAAGTCAAATCCCAAACAATAACAATCACGAAAACAATAAATCCAAGTCTTTCTTCTCCAATCCTCGCAGGAAATTCACAAACATTGGAGAACCCTTGGAATTAGCTTTGAAAACTCTTCTTGCGAATAAACTGATTACTTTACCAAAAGCAAGAAGTTATGAACCACAAGTCAAATCTAATTGGTGGAACGTCAATCATTTTTGCAATTACCATCGAAATAAATGACACCAAACTAATGATTGTCAAAGATTGAAACACCTTATCCAAGATTTAATCGATATGGAACTATCACAGTGGATAGTCATAAGACAAATGAATGACATCTAGCCTTCAAAACTCTGCTTCCAAATTATGAAAAAGGTGAACAATCTAAATTAAAAGATGACAAAGGAAAATCCAAAGTGAACTACACTTATATGTATGATGATGTGGTAAATGCCATCATCGTTAAAGATAACACACCTTCAGAACCAATCAACTTCGTTACAAGAAGCAAAGCGAAGGTTACATTTTTGGGTATAACAAATGAATCAACATCCACTTCACGACAATCTAACTTATTGGAACAGTTGCAAATAATACCCACTCAAATATCAATTTTAGAGCTTCTCAAAGTTTCACCTATGCATAAGGAAATTTTGGAAAAAGCTCTAACAGAAACAATAGTTTCAGAAGACCTGGATGTAGATCAGTTCCAAAACATGGTGGGACACCTTATAGCCCCTCATTCCTTATCATTTTATGAAAATTATGACGCATCCTTGCAACATCCTCACAATTCTCCCTTACATATTGAAGTCACCATTCACAAAACTCATTTTAAATGCGTACTCATAGATGGTGGAGCTGGCTTAAACATTTGTGCATTAAGTTTAATAAAGGCTTTGGGATATTCAAAAAATGCAGTAGATCCAAAGAAGAAAATAACCATTAAGGCTTATAATGAAGAAGAGCGTTCTTATAAAGGAATTGTGGTGTTACCAATCAAAATAGGACCTGTGGAAAGAAATACATATTTCAGGTTTTATTTGAATCTATCCTATAACATTCTTCTGGGAAGACCATGGATTCACAACATGCAAGCAGTTCCTTCTACATATCACTAATGTGTAAAGTTTCCTCATGAGCGACAAGAAGTCACTATAATTGCAGACTCCAGCCAATATTGCAATAATCCGAAGCCAACACAAGATACAAGAATTCCGGATAACAAAGAATTAGTATATCCTACCAAAGAAATTCAAGAAAAGTTATGGGAAACCTTTGAGAAAAAGCTCAAATTAAATGATGAAGGAATAGGAAATGTTATTTACATAACTTGCCACTTTCACCTATATCATATAGAAAGCCTACAAATGTTCAACCATGGATCTTAGAAAAATTAAAAGAAATATTTAATGGAGCATTTTTTAGAGCTAGAACACTTGCAGAAGAAACTAAAGAAAAGGACATTCTTAGTTGGTTGTAGAAAGAAGAAAATGAAACTATAGCAACAGCTACAGAAGTAAATATTCCCATAGAGCAATATGACAATGGTTACAAGATCATGCAAAAAATGGGATACGAAGGAAAAGGACCAATTGGTAAGCGACAAGAAGGTATTTCAGAACCTATTTGTTCTCACTCGCAATCTAAAGAAGATAAATTGGGACTTGGATATCCAAAATCAAATCAAACGCAACATAATTATCAACAACCAAAATGGAGAAAGAAAGAAACCCCTAAAGAAGAACCATGGCAAGAAAAACTACACCAAGCATAAGAAATAGTAGCAAATAAACAAAAATAAGAAGAATATGAGAAACAACAGGAACTTGCAATCAAAAGAGAAGAAGAATCTTGTAAACAAGTTCAAAGAATACGAGAAAGTGCTAAATCTGAGCAAGATATTCCAGAAGCAGTGAAAGAAGAGATGGCTGAAATCAGAGAACTATTTGCACCATACAATATTCCTATATGGTATAGTGGTGTAATCCTAGACAATGGTTCATAGACAAATTCAAATGACTATGAATGGGGTCCAGATCTATCATTTAGTGTATCAAGTGAAGAAAAGAATGAAGAGAAAGCAACTATCACAAATGAAGACTTATATTTTACAAAACAAAGGATAGAGTAAGAAAGAAGACAAGAATAACTCACATTTCAGAGAAAAGAGGCATATACAAGACAACAAAAGAAAGAGGATGAAAAAGAACAAAAAGTAACACCACAAGAAACACAAACAGTTATTGATCAAGTATCAGAAAATATCAGATTTCTATCAAATCATGAGCAAGATGTACCAAGGTATGGAAGAACTAATAGATAGTCAACCAAGATTTACTGTTAGTCTAGAAGAAGTTGAGTTCGAGAGAAGATAAAAGATAGAAAAAGAATCCTCTATTTCATGTACACAAGTATGTCAACTTCAAAATACAAATGAATCTATTGAAATTGATCAAGAAGGAACTTGCAGTGTTAAAGATGTTTGTGTTGATATAATCCATTCATTTGAGGGACAAACGTCAAATGAAGAGTCACTTGTGTGAACCACAAAATACCAATACTGGTTTTGTTAGAATTGATTGGAGAACACTTGGGAGAGACTATCCTCAAGAGTGTTCTATCTATGACATTACCTACTCTACACCAAATTATGACTATTATGTCATGAGCCTTAAAGAACCTAACAATGATGATAACTATGACTTACTCCTTCTTCATCCAGAACTAATTGATTGGGATAACCTAGAAAACCCCGAATTGGATGTCTTTTCCAATGACCATGACTTAGTTGTGTATCTTAATGTTGTCAAACCCATAACACCTAAGATATCTTCCATCATGGAATCAAGTAATGTTTCTTACAGTCAAGAGAATGCCAAACATTCCAGTCACAAAATTGAAATAAAACAAGGAAAAAGACCTAGTGCTGAAAACCATTTCATGGCAACAGTAGATCAATCAAGACAAAAAATAAAGGATGTATCTGACTGTGAAAACCTCTTTGAGGCGCCAAAAGATGGAAAATTTGACATCCTCCCTACAAATTTTTAGGAGAGATCTGCTATTCTAATAGAGACAACAAAAGCAATAAACATTGGCACACTAAAGGATCCCAAGATACTTCATCTTGCTGCATCATTATCAAATGAAGAAAGGAAATAATACATAGAATTATTTGGACAAAGATAGACAAATTTGCTTGGTCCTATATAGACATGCCAGGACTTGATCTAGATCTTATCATGCATCATCTCAATGTGGATCTAAAAGCAAAACCAGTTAAGAAAAAGATAAGGAAAATGCATCCACACATCGCTCTCCTTGTAAAAATTGAGCTTAAGAAACTATTAGATGTGGGTTTCATACGATCTTTTTGCCTATCCAGAATGGGTTTCAAGCATTGTGCCAGTGTCAAAGCCAGATAAAAGAATTAAATTCTGCACCGATTTCATAGATTTGAACAAGGCATGTCCCAAAGATGATTTCCCACTACCCAACATTGATATAAGTATGGACTTATCAGCAGGACATGAGATGTTTTCATTAATGGATGGATTTTCTGGATACAATCAAATAAGAATTGCCCCTAAAGATAAAGAAAAGACAACATTCACATGTGTATGGGGTACTTACTACTAGAATGTTATGCCATTTGGGCTTAAGAATGCAGGAGCAACTTATCAAAGATCCATGACGACAATTTTTTATGATATGATACATACATTTATGGAAGATTATATAGATGATATACTTGTAAAATCTCATACAAGGAAAGAACATTTGAACATATTGGACAAAATCTTTGATAGGCTTGAACAATATCAGTTAAGATTAAATTCAAAGAAATGTGCATTTGGAGTAACCTCTGGAAAACTTCTTGGGTACATTATATCAACTTGTGGAATTCAAGTAGATCCAGAAAAGGTCAAAGCTATCATGGAAATGGAGTCACCTAGGAACATAAGTCAATCGCATTCTTTACAAGGAAGATTTTAATCAATTAGAAGGTTTGTCTCTCAATTAGCAGATAGATGTCATCCATTCACTCATCTTTTATAGAAGAATGTTCCATTGAAATGGGATCAGAAGTGTGAAGATGATTTTATGCAAATCAAAGAATATCTCATGAATCCTCCAGTACTTGTATCACCAATCAAAGGGATACCATTGTTGGTTTATACCACAGTGACAAATGTATCATTGGGATCTCTTTTAGCACAACATGATGAAGGAGGTAAAGAAAGAGCAGTCTATTACATCAGTAGAAAACTTGTCGGCTATGAATTGAACTATACATTAGTAGAGAAGATATGCCTAAAAGTTGTATTTGCAACTCAGAAACTGTGACATTATATGCTGACTCATTCTGTGAAACTGATAGCAAAAATAGATCCACTAAAGTATTTGCTGAACAAGTCAACTTTGACAGGCAGACTGGAAAAATGGGTTATGGTACTAAGTGAGTTTGAAATAGATTATGTTGATCGAAAATCTATCAAAGGACATGTCATTGCTGATCAATTAGCTGAAGCACCCTTACAAGATGACATACCATTACACATTGAATTTCCTGATGCAGACATTCTGACAATAAGTACAAATTTTTGGGAGTTGTACTTTGATGGTTCCTATACACAATATGGATTAGGTGTAGGAATTTTGTTCATCACACCTCAGGGACACACAATTCCCAAATTATATAGACTAAGGTTTCCATGCACAAATAATACTGCAGAATATGAAGCATTGACTATTGGGCTCAAAATGGCTATTGAATGAAATATCAAGGAACTACATGTCTATGGTGATTCATAGATTATCATCAACCAAATAAATGATGACTATCAAACTAAGGATGAAAAAAGCATGCCCTACAAACAGTTGGTAGAAAAGTTTAAAGAACACTTTGAAGAAGTATCATTCACTCAGATCCCAAGAAATGAGAATAAAGCAGTAGATGCAATGGCTACAATAGCATCTCTCTTGCAGAATTAGGAGAATCAACAACATTGTGAATTCCTAGTGGAAGATATCTTAACCCCTACCATTCAATCCCAGCATACCCACATGATTTGCCATATATCCAGAACCGATCAATCCTTATACGACTAGACTTATCAATACTTAAAAGAGAATATCCTTCCTCCTGACCTATCCCACAATCAGAGAAGAAATTTTATCGATCAATTATCCCGCTATACTATTGATGATACCTTATATAGGCAAGGTCTAGATAGCACTTTATTAAGATGTCTCAAACAAGAGGAATCTAAGAAAGTTCTTAACGAAGTTCACATAGGTATTTGTGGCACACACTCAAGTGGATTAACACTGGCTAAGAAACTTCTTCGTATGGGTTACTATTGGCCTACTATGGAGATAGATTCATTCACACATGCCAAAAAATGCAAACAATGCCAGATCCATGGGAATCTCATCCACGCACCAACACAAGAATTGTATCCTATCGCAGGATCATGGCTATTTTCTCAATGGGGCCTTGATTTGGTAGGTCAGATAAATCCTTCATCCTCTAATGAACATAAGTTCATTTTGACTGCTACTGAATATTTCACTAAATAAATTGAAGCAATACCTTTGATAAAAGTGACAGGAAAAAAAATATCATCATTCATCTTGAATTATATAATCTGTCGCTATGGAGTTCCTATGACCATTATCACTGATAATGGATGATCATTTAAGAATCAAGATGTGAAGGAACTACATGAGCGATTCCATATCCAACATAGGTTTTCTACACCATATTATCCACAGGGAAATGGTCAAGTTGAGGCATAAAACAAGACTATCTTGAAAATCCTAAAGAAAATAGTCAATGAAGCTGCAAAAGATTGACACATTCAGTTAAATCCTTCTCTATGGGCATACTGAACCAGCATCTGCACACTAACGGGGGCAACTCCATATTGCTTAGTCTATGGATCAAAAGCCATATTACTAGTAGAAGTAGAGATACCTTCTCTATGAGTTTCCTTGAAAGGTCTTATTCCTGAAGAAGAACAACGAGTCTCTAGAATTCAAGAACTTGAGTTGATTCAGGAACGTCGTCAAAATGCAACAGATCATTTGAAGGCATATCAACAAAGAATGGCAAGAATTTATAATCAAAGAGTCAAGCCACACATTTCTCAGATTGGAGATATAGCTCTAAGGGAGAATCTGAGAAATCAACAAGACCGAGAAAAGAAGGGTAAATTTGAACCAAATTGGTTAGGTCCTTTTGTCATAGTAGCAACATATGTCTTAGGAGAATACAAGTTATCTACTCCTGAAGGTGATTGGTTTGATGAACCTATCAATTCCATCCATCTCAATAAATTCTATGCTTGAGATATAAAGTCCTGGAAAAAATCAATAAAAAGCATATAAAGTCCTGAAGAAATCAGTAAATTAGAAAAGAAGAAAATCCCTAAAAAGCATAAAATAGTGAAAATAGAAGAAGACAAAAAAATCAAAATATGGAAAATATGTAATAAATCTAGATAGTGAAAACCTAGTAAATAGGTGCTATCTAAAAGTGAGTCCTTCCATCTATGAGATTGCTTTGTGCACCTATCCACTCCATCCTATTGCTTCCATCTATCTTATCACATCCATTTCATCTTTCGCATCCATTTCTCTGAACCATTTAGAAGGAAATATGCAGCTTACCAACAATTATCAATCTTTGATATACTTATCATAGTCACTATCTTAGATTTTATCAGAATCAATCGATTTGCATTTGTATCCCACAATGGTTTGGATCTTGATCAATTCATACATCCATAATAAAGTTTGTTTCCGCTGGGGGCAAAATCCTAATTCCTTTTGCTAAGGTGATCTTTTGAATCTTTGAAAATAGAAAACATTTGAAAAACTTAGAAAAAAGAAAAACACCTAGGGTTTTGAAATAGATAACGAGTAACAAAGCAATGAAGATCAAGGCCTTTTGTAACAACTGAATTGTGAAACTCAGAAAACAAACAATAAACCAACAAGTAATGAAAGATTATTAATGATCATTCATCAAGATGATTATATCAGTTAATGACCATGAGAACATGTGAATGACATACAAGATTCATTGTTTATATCTAGATTTTATTGCTAATTATGTACTCTATGCGACTCAAGGTTGTCCATGAATAGATAAGCTATGATGGGGCATGATTATTTTCTTTGTTTGTTGTCTGCGGTTTATCTCTTATTAAGGTATGTACTTGTCTAAGGATATGATCAGAAAAATATCAAGGAGGACATTCTGAGTCATGCATGAAAGGGGATAATCCTTGTTTGTTCTGCAAGAAATACTCAGGTTAGCTTGATTCATTATATCAAGTTGCTTGTATTAACTTGCTATATCAAAATCCTTGTAAGAAATACTTAGGTCAGCTTGAGTCATTATGTCAAGTTGCTTGTATTTTCTTACAACATTTTAAAGCTCAATGATGAAATCAAGCACTATTATAAGACAACATATGAAGAATGGAAGTATCATTATAGATCAATTTTAGATTAGATCATTATTCACCTGCATTATAAGAATTCATTGTCGGTTGCATTATAAGCATTTCATTTCATTCAAAGATCAATGATCATAAATAAAGATTGAGTACTTGGACAAACAATTTTTTTTGCATTTGGTAATTGTAGATGCATTCATCTTTAGAATCATTTAAATTATCATCATTCATTTCATTTAGTTGCATTTCAATCATTGCATTAGTTTGCATTCTATTAAGTGCATTTCATAATCATGTAGTATATCATCATTATTATTTGCATTATGATCATTATCATTGTAGTTCTTTTTATCTATTAAGATTATTTAGTTGCATCTTTGCACATAGATTCATTAATCATTATAAGCATTACATAGAAGAATAGAAAACATTTCATATTGATCATTTTCATTTCAAAATCATTATATGCATACACATAAAAAATATACAAAATCAATATTCATTTGCATTCCCATATAGATCATTGCATTTGCATCATTTAAGTTAGTAATCATTTTCATTTGCATCCATGATCATCAAAATAAAAAATCAAAAGCATTTTTCATTGCATCATCATATAGTATCATCACCATCATGAAAATAAAAGGAAATAAAAGATCATCATCCATATAATCAAAGTGTATAGATCATCATCATATAGATTAACATGCATAATAAAATAAAGATCGTCATATAGAGTACATGTCTGCATATATATCATCATAAAACAATAAAAAGTCCAAGTATACAATGATATCAGATCAAAAATATAAGTGCCTCATCAATATAAATCAAGTCAAGGTTGTCCTGTGCCACTACCACCTGAATCTGTCTACCTCTGTGGCTGTGGGTGAGAAGATCCTCCAGATGCCTATCCCACATGATCACCACTCCTCTAAGGAGGTCCCATGACTCCACCATTTCTAGTATCCATCCTGACAGTAGTATGATAGCTAGTTGCCCTCTGACTCTCTGCGACTAATTCCTCATATAATTGTCGCTAGTGTGTTGTCTCCTTCTCGACCCAAAATAGTGCTCTGATGGTATCAACCAAGAGAGTGCCAGATCCAACTTGTTGAATGTGATCAAGAAGACCCTGAGTATCTTATTGTCTCCTAATAGCCCTGTCTCTCTCTTTCATGAGTGTCTACACCTGTTCTCTGAGAGTATCCAAGGTATCCTGCTGAGGAACATGATCCTGAATCCCCTCATCTCCACCTGCTAGAATCTCAGCTCGAGTAGCTCTTAGAACCCATCAGAACATGATCCTCTAAATCCCCCTCCTCTCCACCATGATCTGTAATAACCCTAGGGTCTAGCTGAATCTGACCAAAATCAATGCCTCTCCCACAACCCCCATCAAGTCCAATGCTCTTGCCTCCTCCTGTAGAAAGTAATCCTCTCACTAATCTCATACTTTCCCTGCTAGTATCCTTCCCAATCCGTCTTGCATCTCTCCCACCCAAGGGAAGTGGTCTCCCAATCCTGCCAACTAGTCCAAAAGGTCCTCCATGGACTTTCAATCGACCTCCTCTCCATCCAGGTCTCCTACCACCTCTGCCTCCATCCCCTCCCTCATCTCCCTCACCTCCAGCCTCTCAAGAAGTTATAAGATCTCATCTTCATCTCCATCTGCTAATGATAGGATCATATGAATCATCCTCGTCATCTCTTGAGTTAGGAGGAGGGTCTTCTAGATCAGTAATCCAAGAAAAAGGGTGTGCAAGCATGTACTGAGCATAATCCATAGTCACCCCAGGATCTAGAATGTGTAATCTCAAATCATAAGCCACCCTAGGAGTAGCCAGAAAATCCTCGCGTGCTATCTCAAAAGATAAAGAAGGTCCCCAATCTCGCCTATCCTTGTACCATCGTGCATATATAGTGACACCAATAGGCATGTGCTGAATGATACCAAACTGTCTCAAAATATGACTCATCAACTGCCGCTCAATAATGTATGGAGTATGACCAATGAGATATCTACTCTACATAATATATGGTAATGTCCGTGCATTATCCATCCATGGCTCACAATCGATATAGGGTCTCCAAATAATGTTATCCAATGAATCTAGAACCCAACGCCAATACTCCATCTTACCCAGCTTATGCTGAGTAGTGATACCTACATATAAATAGACATATGGCTGCCTCTCACCATGAGCTCTATGATGGAAAGGCTGAGTAATAGAAATGTGCTCCCAACACCAGATCTGTAAAATTGTGCATCCTGTACAAAGACTAGCACTATCATCAAAAACAACCTAATGAAGGTCATGATACAAATGAGAAAGCATGCAAACACCCCACACATATCAAGCCTGATGCTGCATCATGCTCTAAATAATCTCACCCCAACCAACAACAAAACCTCAAGATCTCCTATCTAGACAAATGAATCCGCCAATCAAACCTGCAAGAATCACTGGGAGAGTCTTGTAGTACATGATCATATCCTCCCATCATATCTCTCCTCTGGAAATGCTCTCATCACCAAATACAACTCTGCATGCCTCTATCCCTCCATGATCCTTAAAATCATACTGGAATAACTCACTAGTCACGGGGATGTGAAGAATCTTGTAGAAATCCTCAAGTGTCACACTAATCTCACTAGTGGGCATGTGGAAAGTGTTATGCTCGCTATGCCATCTCTCTACTAAGGTAGTCAACAATCCCCTATTATGGGTAATATCAGGCATGTATAACAAGTGGCATAATCCGCTGGCATCTATATGTCTAATCTCATCCTGGGTAAGTTCTGGCACTAAATGGCACATGGTCGGGAATTTTTCCCAACACTAGAGAATATCAAGTTTCTCCTATTTAATAAGCAAATTTGATCTCTATCAATCATCTATCTATCAAATCAAAGTGATCGTTAATCTATCACATCAACAATTGGTACATCTTTTCAATGAAGCAAATCAGGCTATCAAATCAACCTAAAACTATCAATCATGGTTTTCTATCAATCAATGAGTTCAATCATACTCTGCAATGCTCTTAAATCAGAAACTGAATCAGTCTCTTAGAGATAATCTATCAATCAATCATTTATCCTATCAATCAACATTATCAAAAATTTCTATCAATCAAGACATCAATTGAATACCTATCAAATCACATTTGTGCATCAAAATGCCTAAATCAAATCATCTCAAAGAATTTTAATATGAACAAAATCAAACAAATTCATCTAAAACAAAAGTGCTAACCTTTTTAACAAAAGTGCTATTCTATTAAACACAGACGCTAAATCATTCAAAAGCGCTAACTTTTTCAACAAATGCGCTAACCGACAAGTCAAAAGCATTAAATCAATCAAAAGCGCAAACCTTTTTCACATATTCGTGAACACATAAAACAAAAGCGTGAATTCTATGAAAGTGCTAACATTCCAAGCAAAAATGATAACTAAACAAATAAATGCGCTAACTTAACAAAATCAGAAATCTACAAAGCAAAAGCGCAAACCAAGAAAGCAAAAGCGCTAACACGAAAACTCAAAAAATCAGAAAAATAAAAACCAAACCTAAAACATGCTGAAAAGCAAGGAAATTGGTACGACAAGTTCAAAACAAGCTTGGGATAAGGTACATACCAGATAACCATAGTCAGGAGGTCACTGATATCGTCAAACGCGCTCAAATCGATGGTTCTTGAATGAAATAACCATTTTGCTACCTCAAAAAAGGATGCAAATGAGAATAAAATTAACCTAGGTTAATTTTATAATTACCATTTAGAAGGGTAATTAATGATTTTGAATGGGGCAATTTTATTTATTTTTCACAAATGAATTTAATTGAAGGACCTTTTCAATTATCGTGAGATTAATCATTCAATTTTTTCAAACAATTTCACAATCAATCTCCCGAGGGGGCACACAATCAGGATTTTTATCTCCATTAGGTGCACTATCAAGACTTGATTTAATCTTTGAAACAAAGTTGTCTCGAGATCATTTCAAAGAGGGGGAAAATGTATACACATAAAATTGACTATGAGCGATTCAATAAATATTTTATATTTATTTAATAATTATTCTTCTATTAAATAGTTAATTTGAAAAGATTAATTTATTTAATTCATTTCATGTCTTTCTATTAATTAATTTAATTGAAATATTTTATTAATTAATTCATTTATCCTTTTCTTCTAATCAATTAATTAAATATCTAATATTTAATTATTCCTCTAATCAATTAAATATCTAATATTTAATGGTTATTCTTCTATCCTATAGTCTCAAAACATTAAATGATTTCTTAAATTATTTAATTCATTTCCAACTCATCTTCCATCTCCACTTCTTCTTTCCTTTGCCAACTCATCCACCATGTGGCTAAATTAATTCAACAAATTAAAATAAATAAAACATTTATTAGCCACTTATCTCCAACTTCCAAAATAAATAAAATATTTTGTACGTACACATATTTCTTAACCTTCTTCTATGTTTTCTCCAACATCCCTACATCTTAGGAAGGACTTGAGTCCACTTGTCCTCTCATGCCTAAATCTTCTCCAATCATCCCTATATTCCCTCAGTCAGCAACCCAGTCAAGGTGAGATGAATGACACTTGTCTTATCCTTTCCCCTTGAGAACCTTCACCTTTGCTCACAACCATCCAAATTTACAGATTTGATCATGACCATTGATCTAGGACACATCATCCTATTCTCTCAAAAATCTATAAAAGTAGGAGTTTGAGTTGAGAAAGAGTTAGTCTTCAAGTTAAAAATTTGAGAAAACTTATGCATCCATGAGGTTTTATCTTGAAGCAATTAGCAATTTAGCATTTCTTATTTAGCATAATCATTTAGCTTTAAATTGTTTGCATTGCATATCATAGTATCAGTTATCAGTCCATTCTTCATATGCCATCTTGGAAGCTATCAGTGCTTGTCTGAGAGCAAATCATTTGTAACCAGGAATAGTGGAGTTAGGACACAATGAGACTTAAATCATGAAGGTAATAATATGGTTTTTATTTTAATATCAATTTCATGTAGTTCCATTAGTTGAGTTTGGATTTCCTATAGCATTTCCTTTGTATATTGTGAAACTAATATGTTGTAGGTAGTATTCTGATGATGAAATTCAATTCGACACAGGGGGTAATAAAGTTGTTGCAGCAGTTCAAATGACAAAGAACCAGATTTTTCCTTTGAGAATAGAGATGTGTTTCTCTTTTCAATCCGGTGTTGCACCTCCCAAGAAAGTGTGTACAATAGTGCAATAGTTGAAGGCCCTCAAGAGCAACATTGAAGACCCTTCCAAGCTATGGCATCTCAGATATGGACACTTGGGTTAAGTTGGTTTGAGTTTATTGTCCAAGAAAAGAATGGTAGATGGTTTGCCAAGTATAGAAGAGCCTAGTAGCAAGTGTGAGGCTTGCATTTTGGGTAAGCAACATAGGCTCCCCTTTCAAAAAGGCAACTCTAGAAGGGAAAGAACACCATTGGAGCTAGTGCATACTGATTTGGTTTGCCCTATGCAAACTATGTCTATTGGTAGCAACCAATATTTTATGACTTTTATTGATCATTTCAGCCATAGGACATGGCTTTATTTTTTGAAGCACAAATATGAAGCTTTTGATAAGTTTTTGTTGTTTAAAGCCCAAACTGAAAAGGAGAGTGGACATTGCATAAAATTCATTAGGTCAAATAGTGGAGGAGAGTATACTTCCAATGCTTTTGTGAATTTTTGCAAGCAAAATGGCATAAAGAAGGAGCTAACAACCACTTATACTCTGGAAAAAAATGGTTTGGCTGAGAGGAAGAATAGAACCATTGTTGAAATGGCAAGGAGCATGCTTAAGAAAAATGGATTGCCAAATGAATATTGGGGTGAGGCTATAGTAACAAAAAATTATTTGATAAATAGAAGTCCAACCAAGGTGGTTCATGACAAGATTCCGCAAGAGGTGTGGTCAAAGTGCAAGTGGACTGTTGAGCACATTAGAGTGTTTGGGTGTGTGACATATGCTTATGTGCCAAAGGAGAAGATGCAAAAGTTGGATGACAAGGGTAAGAAATGCATTTTCATGGGCTATAGTGTTGAGTCCAAGGCATATAGATTGTACAACCCCATCACCAAGAAGGTCATCATAAGTAGAGATGTTGAGTTATTAAAGAACAAGTCATGGGATGGCTTGGTGGATACATCTTCATCCACCTCACAAAGTGTGCTCATTGATGATGATGATGAGTATAAAAATCGGGAAGAAGCTCCTGATAGCTCCCGATAGATCATGATAGCTCCTGATGTGGACAGGCAGTAAATAAGACTTTCATAGAATTATCAAAATTCAATGAGCACTATATAGTTCCGTACAGCTCCTGAGAGCTCCCGATAGCTCCAGCTGGCTCCTAATAGAAACATACAAAAAGGAAAGTATCAAAAGGTAGCCAAAGAATCAATTCCTGAATACTCTCGATGGTACAGATCAAATTCTGCATAGTAGAGTAGCAACAGTAGTGAGAGTTCAAACCCCACTCTTGCCTCCCTAATGCTAAAGAAGAATAAGAGTCTAAGGGACATCTACCAAGGTGAAAGGTATGAAGAATATTTTGATGAGAATGTGAACTTTACATTATTTTCTCATAGTGATCTGATTTATTTTGAGGATTCTATTAAGGAGGAGAAATGGTGTGAGGCCATGGATGAGGAAATAGATGCAATACAAAGGAATGACACTTGGGAGTTAACTAATTTGCCTCCCAACAAGCAAGTCATTGGGGTTAAATGGGTCTACAAGACCAAGAGTAATGCAAAGGAAGAATAAAGCACCATAAGGCAAGATTGTTTGTCAAGGGGTACTGACAACAGTTTGGGCGAATTATGATGAGATGTATGCCCCTGTTGCAAGAATGGAGACTGTGTGGGTAGTCATAGATTTTATATCCCAACACAAATGGAAGGTATTCCAAATGGATGTAAAGTCCACCTTCCATAATGGAGTGTTGAAAGAGTAAGTTTGTGGAGCAGCCACCTGGTTATGAAGTTCTGGGTAATGAAGGCAAGGTATAGAGGCTAAAGAAACCTGTTTATGGGCTGAAGCAAGCTCCATGTGCATGGTACAACAAGATTGACTCATATTTTATGAGCAATGGATTTGGAAAAAGTGATGGTGAGCCCACTCTTTACATCAAGACAACTAATGGTAAGATTATCATTGTTGTCTTGTATGTACATGATTTAGTTTTCATTGGGGATGATGATTTCCTCATTGTTGATTTTAAAGAGACCATGAAAAGAGAGTTTGAGATGACAATTTATGTCTCTTGAGGTATTTTCTAGGCATAGAAGTAAAACAAATACATGATGGTATTTTTATCTCTCAAGAAAGATATGCTAATGATATATTAAAGAGATTTATAATGTATGGTAGCAAGCCTGCACCAACACCAACAACCATAGGTCTTAAGTTGAGCAAGGAAGATTGCAGCAACAATATTGATCCGACCAGGTACAAGAGTTTGGTTGGAAGCTTGATGTATTTGACAACAACTAGACTTGATATAATGCATGCAGTGAGTCTAATTTCCATATTTATGGAGAATCCAAAGGACACTCATTGACAAGTGGGTAAGAGAAGCCTGAGGTATGTGAATGGAACCAAGGAATATGGCATTTGGTATAATATTGTAGATAATTTTAGGGTGATTGGTTACACAGATAGTGATTGGGCAAGAAGTTTGGATGATAGGAAGAGCACATCTGGGTATATGTTTCATTTGGGTTTGAGTGTAATCTCATGGGATTCTAAGAAGCAACCCATTATTTCCTTATCAACAGTTGAGGTTGAGTATATAGCAGCAAATGCAGTAGCATGTCAAGCTATTTGGTTGAGAAGAATATTATCATATTGAAGGAAGAACAAGAGGATGGAACAATAATCTTGTGTGACAATGTTTCATCAATTGCACTAAGCAAAACTCCTGTGTTTCATGGAAGAAGCAAGCACATTGAAATTAGGTATTAATTCATTAGAAGTTTAGTTGAAAATGGTGAAATAAAATTGGAGTTTTGCAGGTCTGAGCAGTAGCTGGCAAACATATTCACCAAGCCATTGGACAAAGACAACTTCATGCGCGTAAAGAAAAATATGGGCATAGTTGATTTAAATTTTGATTAAGTTTGTTGGCTCGGGACAAAGGGGGGGTGTTGGAAATATTAATTATCTAGGCCACCAGTCTGCCCCCAATGGATATTTCCCCACCTACTTGTCAGGAGACATGAAGAAAAACAACCTCAAGAAGATTTGGTTAGGATTTTCACCCAACTATTCCTGACGTGAACTGCAAACAACAAAAGAATTAATGTGGTAGCTGAGTGTTTGAATTTTAAATTTGGGGGGAATTTTGAATGGACAACATATAGAAAAAAGAGAGAACATTCTCCAGTAAGTTAGAAGCACAGAGTGAAGTACACATCAGCAGATCACAATGAAGAAGTGCAGCTCCAGAGTGAGTGTAGAGAATATTGTGAACAAAACACCTATGTGTTTGTATGGTTTGTGAGTAGAGAAAGATATCTCCTGACTATTTGTGTTTTTAGTTGAGTAGTGATTGCTCCTGACTGTGTGCATCTCCAAGTGAGCATTGTAGTGAGCTCAGAGAAGCTCCATTTTGTGTAGAACAGAGGAGCTCCTGATCACTGCCTGTAGGATTATACTTTGTAGTCAATGTTTACAATTTGTTTTGTATTTTTGTAATCTCTAGTGCAGTTTAATAGAAAGCAAGAAAAATTGCATGTCTCCTTGCGTGCTATTGATTTTATTCCTGTGGGTGTGTTCCCAGTTGTTTGGGAATTTAGACAATAGTCTTTGTGTGCATTGTTTTGGGTCCGCCCAACTTGAGAGTTTTTTGATCTCTCCACATTTTTAATTGCCAACTTGTGACCACTATGAGAAGAAATCCACAAACATTATTTTGCAAGAATTTCCTGAATGATACATCCAACTCAAACAATCGATCTGCATTATACACTTATGAAGCCAACTGGAATGTTTCAGTTTTGTGATGTATATGCTGACTTTAATTTGAATCAAACACATCAGTATCTCATGCTTGATTGTCTATATAATTAATCAAACCTTGGATTGGGCATCCTTCATAAATATTTTAAACACAACGGCTATCTTGAAGATCAACTATGTAGATTTTTTAATTAGATTTTGTATCATCCAAACTTCCTTCTATAATGCACATGCCATTGGGTTCTTTTACTTTAGTCATTAGCTCATCTGATATTTTAATATGTTCTTCCTTATTACATATCTCATGTGAAAGCTCATGATACGAGGTAAAATGAAGAGATACAATTGCAATGATATCACCTTAAAAATGAAAAGATTCCAGAGTTGGACAATTGCTTACCTCTTCTCGACATAACTTATCTTTGAAGCTTTCATCACCGAATTCAAAAATCTGGAATTCTAGATGCATGTGTGGTAGAATATCAGTAGTATATGGTTCGTTGTCTTCAACTTGTTTTTTGGCACCTTCATGCTGTTCCAATCATTCATGTTGCAACCACTCATTGTTTCAATGCCCTTGGGTACATTGAAATGATTCATAATATGATTGTATATCAACATGAGTGATGACTTCTGACTATCCATGATTGCATATTTCTTCTCTAAACTGACCTCTCACATTTTCTTGAGCAAAATCACTTTGATTATCTATTCTCATAGAAGGTTGTTCAGTAATGGATGCAGTTGGGCAAGAGAAATAATTTTCTGTATCTTGAGATAAATCATTTTCAGAAAAAAAAATTTTTCTAGGCCATCTTCACTACATTCTACATGAAAATGATAAATTCCTGTAGAGTTAGTGGTACAAGTTTCAAGCACAAAAGATGTTGAGATGCCTTCTTGACTAAAAATTGTTAGATTTTAACAAGAAAATATAGGAGGCATTGGCTTTTCTCTTTTTGTAACAAGATTCTTTTGCACAAAAGGATTCTTTCTTGGATAAAATTTCTGATTTTGAAAGAGAAACTCAGATTCTATAACTTTTGTCGCATTTTTACGCATGCATTTCTTTTTGGTTATTATCATATCATCTTATATTTTAATAGATTCTTTTTATGCATCTTCCATATTTTGTACCTTTTTGTGTTTCAACAAGAATTTAACTTTGGGATGTAATGCAGGAATGAATACACATAACTAATTATTTTCAGTTGGTGGATAATCTTGGGGAAATTTCCCAAAAGATCAATTAAATATTTGAAAAAATCTCTAATATATTCATCCTCTTCCTTTCGTATTTGAAATAAATGAAGCAACAATTCATATGTATCAACCGTGGTTTTAAATCTTTCAAGGAATCTTATCTTTAAATTGTCCCAATTTGTAATACATCCATATTTCCCAATTTGTAATACATCCATATTTCAAATTCTAAAACCATTCTACAACATTTCCAATGAGGATTTCAACAAACAACCGCACAAACACATCTTCTTCTTGAACTCCAAGAATTCCACAAGCAACAGTAAATACTCAGACATGGTCATTAGGATCTTGTGTCTTCTCTCCAACAAATTTTGGAAATTATTTTCTTGATGTTTAAGGCAAGGTTGTGTATCGGGGTAAAGCCAAAGGTCTAATCTGAGATCCCCATGACTGGGCTGCAATCAAAGCCATAACATAAAATTGGAATACTTCTACCAAAGAGGTCTTCTAATAAAACACAGAGTCACCAGCTTCCACCCTCGCGAGTGGGGCACCTATAGATTTTTGAGAGAACAAATTATTGGCCTCTCGCTCCCCAATAGAGTCGCCAAAAATTTGTTTGTGCACCAATTTGTTCTTTCTAAAAGATCAATAATTTGACTCAGTTTAACCTAGGTATAAAGTCAAACTACCACTAACAGTTGGAGAAAACACTATGAAACTATTGGCATTTAGCATTTGATGTAGATCAGGTCATGCAGTTGAAGTTGGATGACTGCACCGGCAAAGGATAGAAGTCTATTTGTGATGAAGAGATTGAGATTCTATGAATAGATGACATGATCAGTTATTTGTGTTGTCATTTCTAGCAACTGATATTCTTGATGTTTTGTTTTAGCATCTAATCGATTTGGTTTACCGTATGAAAGGGTTTACTGACAGTGATCTAAAGTCTGTGAATTAGGACTTTAACTCATAAATCTGAATTGTTTTAATTAGATCAGTCGATTGGCAATGATTGGTGATTTGCGGTTTGGATGGTGAACTTGTATCATGGAAAGATGTATGTGACCAGAATCGGAACTTGTGATGATTATCGAAAGGCGTGTTTCAATTTCTGATGAAGTTTTGCTAAGGTTTTAGTAGGGTTTAAGGACCGGTGATGAAATATTCAAACTGGTAATGATTTATATTATGACTGTGATTGACAGCGAGTCTACTTAAAGTTGGTAACACGACACAACCCATGTGAAATATTTAATAATTGTTTTAGTGTGATTCAAGGAAGATTTTCTTAGAAACCAACGAAATGCTTTGGAGAGTGTTTTGAGGATACAGATCAGATTTTCGTGATGAATTATGATCAATCAATGATTGATATTGCATTGTAATTTGTTGTTATGATCTGAATAGCGATCTATGATGATCTTTTGTGATCTTATTGTAAATTCTTGATGTAATTAGGTTGTGTGGCCGACCTAGTTGTGATGGCTATTTAATGTAGACACGGTTAATGTTTATTGAGTCGGTGGTCTTAGAGAATGTGTTAAGCCATCCAAGTGAACTATGTAATCTTCTTGAGAGTTGCAGGGTGATGTGTATAATTGGATATGATCAAGCAAGCAGTGAAGTGCAAGAAAACATATCATTTTCTTACTGTTGTTCCCTAATAGTTATAATAGGTTCAATCCCTTGACCTTAATCATTTAAGTCCACTAACAAGGCATCTCTCAAAAGAGTGTTAAATCCTCTCATGATGTTGATCCTAACATATCATCAAGCTCCTAATTGATTTGCAAGGCAAATCCCCTAACCGGCTGACTCCTGACAAGATCTTCTCTTAACCGGGCGTATTGTAAGCTTCTAACAAGGCTAAGCTCCTAACATGGCGTACTTTGAAAGAGTACAAATGTGTGTGGGTGCCAACTCCCACCGTGATTTTTTCCCTATTTGGGTTTCCATGTCAAAAAATTATGGCATTCATGTGTGGAATGTTTTTCATGTGATGTTATTGTTTATATTTCATTTCATGCATTAATTCTAAGAAACCGGTTATGACGTTTTATCAGAAGTTTATCAGAGGTTATCGGTACTGATAAGAAGTTGTTTAAGAAAGTTTTTGATCTTATTGATAAGGTTAATGAATTGGTAATTGATTAAGTTTATATGATTACTTTGGTGGTGAAAGTATTGGTAAATGATTTGATTAATGTGTTAAGAAAATTTGGTAAAGAGGTTATTAGATCTGAGTATAGAAGAGATATTTTCAGATCTAAGATAAGCTGAAATAAGTTTGATTTTGAGTTTTAGTTGAATTGGTCTTAATATTGATTCACCCCCCCCTCTTAGCATTAACCGGGTCCTCATAGGATTAACAAAAACTAGTGATTTTCCTCTGAATTTTGGAAAGGTACAACTCCCTTTGCATGATATAATTTGAGTTTTTACAGGGTATGCTTTTAACCAAAAAGAAGAGAAGGCAAGATAACACCTACGCATAGTCGTGATGTAGATGTGAATAGAAATGAAAATGAAAGGGATCAAAAGTGGATGGCACACAGTCGGCCCAGTCAAGTCCCAACAAGTGATAACAGATGAGAGAGTAAACAATGATTCTTTTCAAATAATATGGACACAATTTTGACTCATTGTTCATTTTAATAGATATATTCATAGTCTATCATAATAGAGGAAACATCAAGGAAAAAAGATTGCAAAGACATAAGAAAATGTTCATAAAAGGAAACATAGACAAACACATAGTTTCATAAACATCTCCTTTCTTTCATTGATGTAAAAATAGAACACGTAGTTGTTAGCAAAAATAATGAAGGAAAACTAAGAGGGGGGGGGGTGAATCAGTTTTCATCAGATCTAAAAACTTAATCACAAATACAGATCTAATAAAATGCAACAATAACAAAGATAAGCAAATTGATAACACTCACAATACTAAGATTTTTACTTGGAAAACCCGATTAAGGAAAAAACCACGATGGGATCCTACACACAATATGATGATACTCTACAGTAGTATGTGTAAATATTACAATGGGGAATGCACATGCATTTAGGCACACTGCCTAGAGCTCACTGCTCAAAAGATAATGACCTAAAAGGCTACAACCCTCAAGGAAGTCTCACTAACTTACAACAAGATTCAAACTACAATCCAGAAGGAATGAACTATAATAATACCATCTCTGAATGCCTAATGGCAGTTTCGGTTAAGCATAATTGTTTGCTCTGCAACACCAGTCTCTGCTCAATACAACACATTGAAAGATGAATCCTTGTTTGCACATACACCACTCTCTGATAAGGTAGAAACAACCTGAAGCAATCACCGCTGAGGAGGGACCTCAAAGAGATCAATCTGGATCAATCAGCAAGAGTAAACACAACGAAAACACAAAGATACGATGGAGGCACTGTAGAACATATTGTTTTATTGCATGAAAATTGATTATATACAACCGGTAACAATGGGGTTACAACATACCGACTCATAGGCCTGGTAGGACATACATAATAGGTCACAACATGAACCTTGAATCTTGAGATCTATCTTCTATGCATAGTCTAGCTACTTGATTCTCTGGTTGATTGATTCTAATGCACAATTACAATTATATATATCAATCCAAAGGATCCAGTTGGCCCAAAAGGGATCAAAACTCAAAAAATAAGACCTAACATGCAAATTAACAAGGTCGGCCTCCACCAAGAGATTTCTTCAGGAAATTCAAAGGATGAGATGATGAGCGTGGGAAAAGGTCAACCACACGCCAAGGAACATCGAAATAAATGCCCAAGGCTCTGCAAGATTCAGAAAGGGTTCTAGTAGATCACCAAAATAGGTCTTGGCAACTGGTAATAAGAACTACCAACCGGTAACAGGAAATTGTCAAGGAAACCGATAGCAATATCTTGCTAGAAAATGATCCAAATGCGATGCGGTCTGGAAGAAAGAAAGATGATCAAGTCTTCAAGTGAGCCAAAACCAGGACACATAGAAAGGAAACCTAAAACTGCAAACAGGAAGCAAAATAGAAAGGAAAATGTTTTTGGTTGATGCAAGATTGCTATGAACTGGGGATGCTCCTGCATTAGACATCCGAGGTGTTGGCAATAGACACTCACTAGATTCATATGTTATCATTGATGGCAACAAGATTATATTGAAGGCATATACTAGCATTTGGAGGAATACACTAGCAGATACTGGCATTGGAGTAATCAGGGTCATCACCGACACCAACACCGACATCCAGCACTTCAATGAAGCCGACATCAGTTTGGGATCCGAAAGGTTTTATTTTGTAATTATTGTATAAGGCCGACATTGAATATAATTTTGTATTGTAAGACAACATAAGGCATATTTTTTTTAAAGGGTATATAAGTTAGTCTGTTAGGTCATTTTGTAAGATGACTAAGGTAGTAGAACAAGGTGATGCAAAGGATATGTATGTAGGTCATTTGTATGCGAATGTAATATCATGCTATGATCAGTAGATGGTTTGTAAAGAATTATTGGAAGAAAGGAGATATCGATAGAAGGGTTTAGGGTTTATGAACCGATACAAAACAAAGCTTTAACCGAAACTCTTTTTGGCATTACAGATGCATTTTGTGAGTTCACCATTACTGTTTTATCTCAACAGAAGCTTGTAGTCAGTGAGACTCTTTTGTGTTGAGAAGTGTGCTCTAGGCAGTGTGCCTTCCTACATGTGTAGGCCCCCATACTATGTAATATCTTTCATATCACCAGTGAATTGATATTGTGGGTCACAAATCCCATCGTGGTTTTTGCTCTTTGAGGTTTTCCACATATAAAATTTGTGTGTTATGGTGTTCATTCATATGGCTGGTTTATTTACTTCATGTTATATGTTTCTTCATTTACCGGTTTATATGTGTATGTTTTGATTAAGTAAAAACAGGTTTTTGAAAGGAACCCGAACCTTTTTACATATCAAGAAAAAGAAAAAGCATTAAAGCAAAAAAATACCATGCCTGATCACCCAAACAAAAAATAGTTCCCATCCAAAACAAAAAGGGAACTCAAAACACACAAAGCCACTCAAAGACAACAAAAGGATATCAAAAGGACAGCACAAAGACAATTTCAGAGACCGAGACAACTAAATATTTTTCATAATATCTTCTGCATGAACCACCATCTGCTTCATGTTGTCCACAGAGGTCTTCAATTCATCTAGCTCTTGTCCCTTGATATCACCCTGATTCCTCATGTTGGCCCTAGTTCTCTTCTCATGACCTTTTTTCTCCATCTGGTCCTTGTCACCCTCCTTGTCTTTAATGTTATCAAATCTGTTAATCAGAATATTCATATTATCCACAGAGGCCTTAAGAATCTGGAAATTTTGTTCAACAATCCTCTTCATAGTTAATTCCGTCTTGTCGACTCTATTGACCAGGTTGTTCATGGTAGTTTATAGCTCGTTTGCCTCTCTATTCCCTTCCATTTCCTTAACCTTCTTTTCTGTTTCAAGAATTTTACCTACCATGGCCTCAATAGCTTCAGCATTGTTGATCGCAACCACTAATTCTTTAACATTTTCAGAAAGAGGCTTCTCTCCTATCGTAGCATTTTTTATAAAATTAATATCATTCTTTAGGTTGTTGATATCTTTCACAATTTTGCTGATAGTATCACAAAATCCCTTAATACTATCATTATCCCCATGACAGTCACTAGGATTTCCCCTTTTATTCTCTTGGCCCTCATTTTGCAATCCTTGAGTACTCATGTCCTCACCACGACCCACATCCAGAATCTCATCTTCCTCCTTACCCTTCATATTGTCATTTTTTCCTCCTCTGCATTCTCATCAGAAGCTAACAGAATCTATTTTTTTGCCTTGTTAGCTCCCCTACTGGTATTCTTGTTCCTCTGGGTTTGTTTTCCCATTCCCTTTCCTTTCTTGCTTTCGATGAATTTCTCCTCAAAGGACTCATCCTCGGAGTCTGAGAGATCAGAATCAACAACAATCCTCTTTATTTCCCCTTATTCCTCTTCTTTTTGTTGAGATCCTTTGACTCACCTTCAATTACCAAGTCAAAGTTGAAACCACTATACTCACTTTATGTGTCATCATCCCTGGTATTTTTACCTCTAATTGGTTTCTCTATGGATTTCCCTTTCAACAATTTATAAACTAAAACCATAAGACCCTGATGAAGAGCATGGTCCCCCTGAGGGTCTTTCTGCATTTCTTTAATGGTGCGATCGATGGAACAAGCTAAATAATAGGGCAGGCTTACCTTTTCAGTATGGTGAAAGTGGTTGAACAACACGAAATGGTGCTCGTAAGCCCTCGTGAATCTTCCATCCAGAGTAATGTAGGCTATGGTAGCAAACAACATGAACCTCCATGGCCTACAGATAGGCTTGGGGGAGTGGTAGGAGTTATCCACCTTCACCATTTTCTTCTTTTTGCTATCCGTGATAGGAAATCTATCTGTTGCCTTATCATAAACACTTTGATCTTTATAGAAATTAATAACATCTTTCACCATCCCTGTAGCTTCTACAATGATATCTTCATCCACCATCATCATCTGGGTGCCCACCAGAACTTTGCCATTCTTCCAATTCTTTATAAAATGCTTGGTAACTATTGGGTCTTTACCACAGAGTCTCTCCATAAAAACACTTAAGCCCCCCTCTTGTAGAATCCCCCAAACCTCTTTGTTCTTCTTCCAATCCAAACATGAGGTTGGTTCAAACCTATTTTTCTTCCCTCCCATTTTCCCCTTAAATTCACTGAAATTCCTAATCTTTGCTCTGATATTTCCTCTTTGGTTTATATTATTGCTTTGAAAAACAACCCAGAATCTGTGCCCTGTTAATATGATAAGACTATTAAATAAATACTCATCATCGTCGTTGTTAACCTTCATCAAAAAAAGGGGGAAAAGCATTAGGAATTATGATTAATGATGTCATGTTGCCTCATCTGGATACGGTCCAGTTTGAACAAGGATTTCGCCTCACACGCAAGTTTACTCTCCCCATTAATGGTAATGATTTTCTCAGATCGGCAGGCCAGGTTGGCTACCTAGTTAACACACGAGTTAGCTTCCTTGTAAACATGTGTGAATACACACATATCTAAGGTTTCACTTATTTCCTTCGCAACCTTAATAGCATTGTTTATAGACCAAGAGGGCGGGAACACCTTATTCAAATAATTTATGATATTCAAAGAGTCACCTTCACACCATACTCTGGTACAATTGGCTTCCTTTGCTAGAACCATCCCATGATAAGAAGCCATGGCCTCAACACCATGATTAGTTTGACTTCCAATAGGGATACATTTAATGGTTTTTCATTTTCCCCATTCATCCCTTAAAACCACACCACACCCCGCATTGCCAGGGTTACCCTTTGAAGCACCATCGAAGTTGATTTTCATCCAGCTATGAGGAGGGCTTTCCCATTTCACACCTTCTCTAGGATTAGCCTGAAAGATGTCACTTCCCTTTAATTTTCAATTATTGAGAATAATATGATCATCCCAATCTTTGGGGTTGGATATTCCACCCATGATGTTGATATTCTCCACTATATTTCGTTTGATTTTCTCAAAAATTATTTGAGCCTTAGATGCCTTCTCTCTGAACACTCTTTCATTTCTCTCTTTCCATATTCCCGAGAAAATATGAGGTAAAGCCAATCTCCATAACAAAATTATAGACTTATTCCTTGAGGGGTGATGCCATGAGTTAAAAACCTCTTGGATAGATTCCAGAAAGACCCAACTGATATTGAAGAAATCCAGACATCTAGCCCAGATGTTAGCAGAGAAGGGACAGTGGAAGAACAAGTGGTTAATGGTTTCCTCATTCTGCATACAAAGAAGACAAACACTAGGCATACAAAATCCTCTAATTTTGAGGTTATCAATAGTTAAAATTTAATTTTGAAGGACAGTCTAGAAAAAAATATTAATTTTGAGAATTAAGCCTTTCACCCAAGTCGTAGCCCAGCAAGGACTCTCCAAATTAAAAACTGTTGATTATAGAGAGAGGCAACAGAAAAATTTACCATTTGCTGTAAGTTTCCAGATTAGTTGGTCATCATCATCCACCACCACCATGGAATTCATAATTTTGTTCAGATTACCAAGGGAGGGATCAACTAGGGATAATTCCTTCCACTGTCCATCATTCCAGTAGTCACCCACCATAGTGCCATATTCTTCCTTACATTGATCCTGAAATTTGCCCAAATCAGGGCTATCACTTAACAGGGAGTCAAGCAATCAAGAGTCTTCCCAGAATTTAATGAAATTACCTTTTCCCACCTTCCATTTCACACCTTTAGCAATTAGATCTCTAGTTCTTGTAACATTTTTCCAGATGTTCGAGCCAATCGGGATATCTTCAGCATTGAGGAAACTTTGAAGGGTAGGGGATTGTCTTTTATACTTATTGTCCCATATCAATTTTCTTTCTCCTTGAGTGTTATAACCTCCCCATATTTTCTTAGCCATGAGAAACTCATTCATGTCTCTAATTCTTCTAAGGCCAAGACCTCCCTTTCTTATAGGTTTACAAACCTTATCCCATGCAATCATATTCATTCTCTTCTTTTCCTCAACCCTTGTCCACATAAAATTTCTTTGAATTTTTTCAATAACCTTTGCAAACTTGGTTGGAATTCCAAAAAGTTTGATGACATAAAGTGGAATACTCTGAAGAGTAGATTTCAAAAGCTGGACCTTACCAGCTTGGCTGAGCAGAGAGCCTTTCCATCCAGCTAACTTCCTATGAAATTTATCCACAAGAGCACCCCAGAAAGTATCAGGTGGGACTTAACATAAAGGGAGCCCAAGATAGGAAGCAAGAAGATTTCCCAATTGGCATCCCAAAATGTTACTAATTTTTATCTGTCTTCTTTCCTGAGTGTTGATAAAATAGACAAAACTTTTAGACCAATTTATCAATTGATCGGTAGCTGTCCCATAACTATCCAAAGCTTTCTTTAAGCTCCTAGAATCTTTCACTGAAGCATTCCCCATAATAATAGAGTCATCCACAAATTGCTGATGGGAGCAAACTTGGTCTGTCGAAGAAGGTTTCAACCCACAAAACTCACCCTTCTCAACAAGTTTACCAATAAATCTTCCCAAACATTCCGCCATGATAGTGAAAAGAACCGGGGATAGAGGATCCCCCTATCTGATACCCCTTGAGGATTTGAAAAAGGGGGAAGGAGACCCATTGATTAAAATAGAAAAAGAAGCAGAGGATACCAATTGCATAATAAGATAGATACTTCTAGAGCAGAAATCAAAAGTAGAAAGAACATCCATCATAAATCCCCAGTCAACTCTATCATACGCTTTAGATAAGTCAAGCTTCAAAAGAAAGCCTTTTTTTAGCACTAGAGAGAGAGTGAATATTTTTATGGACCATTATTATCAAATCCAAAATTTGTCTCCCAGGGACAAAGCCGCTTTGCTGGGGAGAAATGATAGAGGGGAGCAAAGTCAAGATTCTAGATGTCAAAACCTTAGAGATGATCTTGTACAAAGAGTTGCATAGGCTGATAGGTCTAAAAAGATCCATGGAATCAACACCCATATTTTTGGGAATAAGGGCATTGAAAGTGCCATTCAGTTCTTTCAAAATTCTTCTTGCACCAAATAATTCTTTCACAACACTAGAAACATCACCTCCAACAATATGCCAATACATTTGAAAAAAGAACATACGGAAGTCATCCAGTCCCGGGGCCTTGTTACCTTCAAAGGAGTTGAAAAATTTTAGAATCTCATCATTGGATGGAATAGCAATGAAACATGAATTTTAATCTGCATCCAAGATAGAGAGGATACAGTCTGTAAGGTCCTTTTGAGCCTGCAGGTCCAAGTTTTGTTCCTTAGTCAAGAGGTTGGAGAAGAACTCCAGGGTTGTCTTCCTCATAGACTCTTCATCTTCAACAATTCTACCATTGACTTTCAGCTGAGATATCCTATTGATGGCCTTGTGTTTCAAAGTGGACATATGAAAGTATTTGGTATTTATATCCCCTTCCTTCAACTAGATATTTCTTGACCTCTGTTTCTAGAAAGTTTCTTCTTTTGCTATTATGTCATGATATTTTATGAGAATCTCGTCTTCAACCTCTCTGCAGACCTTGGTATAGCCATTATTCTGAATCTCATCCTAGATATCTTTTAGATCTAAGAGAATGGTAGCTTTCCATCTTATAACATTATCTTTCACAAACTTGAACTTTTTGACCACCTTATACATAGCATTTCCTTCAATTCTAACCTGCCACCATTCCTTGATTTTGCTTTCCATATCCAGGTGTTTTGTCCACATTCTCTCAAATCTATAAGGGAAATGTCTTCTTCCCTTCTTGGCATCATCCGTAAAGGATATAGGATAATGATCCAACTCAGCCCTGATATGAGCTAATAAAGAACAAAAATGAGAATTAAACCAATCCAGAGAAATTAAAGCTCTGTCGAGCCTGACCTGAATTAAGTCTTCACCACTCCTTCTATTGGTCCGGGTATATTTAACCCCTTGCAAATCCAGATCATGGAGAGCATGATTATTGATGAACTTCATCAAATCCAATCTGCTGTCCAGATTGGTTTGGTTCCCTCCCTTTTTCTCATTTTCCCTCAAAGCGGTATTGAAATCCCCCATAATAATCTAGCTATCTTCAGAAAACTTACTTCTAAATGAGGATAAAATTTTCTAGAAATCACTTCCACCAGTATTGGTGTTTGGGGCATACACATTAGTCAAGACCCAAGAAGTACCCTCTTTCAAATGCTTAAATCTAATGCAGGCCAAATTGTTGTTGTAGTCACATAAATCTGTCCACTTGATTAAATGAATATTTAATATTTATTTGATTATTTAACCATCAATTAATAATTAATTAAATTAATATATTTAATTAATTCATCTTAACCCTCTTCTCCTATTAATTAAATAAATTATTGAATTTATTTCATTTAATTCACTTAACCAAATTCAGACCATTAATTAAATAAATAAATCATATTTATTTAATTAAATCTTCTCTCACATTTAAATAAATTAATATTTATTTAAATTCCCCCAAAATCCCACCTCTCACATTTAAATAAATTAACATTTATTTAAATCACCTTTATCCTCCACCCACTTGTATTTTCCTACAAATGCAAGTTGCACAACTATTTTAAATAAATCATTTATTTAAATCACCTTTATCCTCCACCCACTTGCATTTTCTTGCAAATGCAAGTTGCACAACTATTTTAAATAAAAAAATTATTTATTTAAAATCCTATTTATCCTCACCCACTTGAAACCTTTAATGGTTTCCCTTAAAGTCTTCAAACTTAATGGCTTTAAAGTCTTCAAACTTGATGGCTTCCTTCTATAGTCTTCTTAAGCCTTTAATGGTTTCCCTTAAAGTCTTCAAACTTAATGGCTTCCCTTAAAGTCTTCTTAAGACTTTAATTGCTTCCCTTAAAGTCTTCAAGCCTTTAATGGTTTCCCTCAAAGTCTTCAAGCATTTTAATCTTTATCTTCCTTTTTCTCATTTAAATAAATTAATATTTATTTGAATATTTATCCAAATGCAAATTACACCATTTAATTGAAATAAATGATTTTATTTTAATTGAAAATACCAAAATTCCTCCCACTTGCATTTTCCTACAAAATCCACTTGCATGCCTAAACCCCTTCTAGATTCTTCTAAACCCTTCCTAATTAACCTAATCCATCCCCTAAATATTGTCATATTCATAAGCAAATTGGAGTCACTTCTCAAAGACTCCAAAGTCTTTGAAAAGCAATTAATGCTTTGTGTGTTCAACAAATTAACCTCTAAAGTCTTCCAAACCACTTATGGCTCTTACATGACCATTAATGGTTAATTCCACTTGCACCCATGGTTAAGGACTTTGACCCCTAACTTAACCCTCATGTAACCCATGTGTCTCTTCAAAGCATTTATTTCTTTGACTAGGGTAACCATCATGTCCCCTCAAGCATTTAATGCTCCTTATCTCTCCTCTCAAGCCTCCTCATGGTGACACTTGTCAACATGGGATTGGGTTGAAAGTCTCACATGGATTGAATATCTTTCAATCCTAACCCTTGTTAATATTTCTCAATCTTAACCCTTCATTTCCCCATTTCTTCTATAAATAGAACCCTTCTCCTCAAGCAAAGGAGGTAGCATTAGAGTATTGTTGTTATACTGGCATTAGCATAGAGCTTTTTCATAGCATCACTATCTACACTTGCATAGCATTTGCTTATCA
Organism: Cryptomeria japonica; assembly: GCF_030272615.1. Classification (NCBI taxonomy): domain Eukaryota; kingdom Viridiplantae; phylum Streptophyta; class Pinopsida; order Cupressales; family Cupressaceae; genus Cryptomeria; species Cryptomeria japonica. The sequence goes on along the minus strand of NC_081415.1, from coordinate 346,819,035 downwards.
TATTCAACCATCTTGAATCTCCATATGGCATCCATGGCTAGTGCTAAAAGCTGAGAGCTACACTCATTTGGGACTTGGAGAGGGGAGAAACAAGGGAGAAGCATTGAAAGGCATCATGGAAGCATCTTAGGGAGGCTCTTCTCCTTTCTTTTATTTTGTTAAACTTCTTTCATGCTTTTTGAAATCTCTTTTGATATGTTTGGAATGGTTTTTAGTTCTTTGTTTTGTTTTTATGGTTGAAACTAACTTATTAACATTGAACTTTGTTGTTCCCTTGTCCTGATTTCCATGACATCAGTTGTCTTGAATCAACACTTCTCCTTTTACATTATTTTTATTCCAGAAAGTAGCAATACCTCCTGATGCCCCTTCTGAACTACCACCACTAACTCCTCTATTACTAAACATTTTCAAACATTCAACCTTATCCTTAGTTATTTTGGTTTCCTGAATCAAAAAAATATCCGGGTTTTTGTCTCTAATCATACTTTTTATTAAATCATGTTTGTGAGGATTATTCAATCCTCGAATGTTCCAGGAGATAATCTTCATGACATTTTAGAAATACCTGTCTCAAAGATGGTTCTTTGAGTCCCGTCTGCTAGATTCTTGGTTGTTTCTGTCATCCTCTTCTTTGCATTTGAATATCTTCCAGGTGATGTATGCTGAGCTCCCACATCCCCTAGTGTGCTTCTCGTATTTCTGGTGGTTGTATTATTGTTATTACTATTATTATTCTTTTTTTTGTTCTTGTTCTTTCTTTTATCCTCCATTACTTCTTCCTCCTGCTTTGTCCCACTCTTTCCCAAATCCTTTTTTATATCTTCTTCATCTCCCCATCTTGGTTCATTTTCCTCCGGGAAAGTCAATTTGACCTGGGCCGGGAAGGCTAATGATATCTCTGAGAGCCCTTGCTCAAAGATATTGTTAGGTTGAGCATCTTGGATCCAGCTTGCTCCATTTTCTAACTCGAAATTTTTTCCTACTGAGTTAAAATTGTCTCCCTCTTTCTTGGTATCTTTGGATTGACTATCTCCCTTATCCATCTGACTACTATCCCATTTCTCACTCTAAGCTAAATTTTGTTTTGTCATATCCTTTTGATTGTTTTGACTGCTGACTTTTGACTTTCTTTCTCCATTGTTAGAATCCTTTCCACTATTCTCCTGCTCCTTTTCCTGCTGGGAGATCTTATATTTCTCTCCTTTCTTCATTTCATCTCCCGATTCCCTAACTAATACCTCCTCGGTCCTTCCTACCTAGGACCGTTTCTCTTGATCTGAACCATCAGAAGGAGAGACTTTCAAAGAATTATTCACCTTTTTCCATACTTTAGTTTGGGTTTGAGTTTTGGTCACATTGCTTGGGCATTTTTTATCCCAGTGCCCTACTCTCTTACAATGAAAACAAGCAAAACGGATTGATTCATAAACAATATATTGCATCCATTTGCCTAGTTTTGATTCTATCTCTATTTCCTCTGGCATATCCGTCTCAGGCCCAACCCCTACACAAATTCTAGCATAAATAAGTCTTCTTCTGGATGTCATGACCGGGTCAATGGTGAGAAGCTCCCCAAAAGCATTGGCTATCCCAGCAAACACATCTTCCTCCCAATATTCCATAGGAAGCCCAGGTAGCTTTATCCAGACCAGAACTTGGACCACAAACTTATCATCCATGCCTGCATTAGGGTACCATTTCTGGATATACATTAAATATTTACCTATCGACCAGGTACCATTGCAAAGGATTTGTCTGTGATCCTCCTCACATGAAAAAGAAAAGGAAAGACATCCTTTATTCATAGCGACCACATCAACATGTCCTTTCAAATTCCATTTTCTCTTGACAAATCCATGAACAACCTCAATGTTAGGTCTCGCCCCAAATAATTTGCCTATAAGGGTAATTTCCATCCGAGCAATATTTTGATCTATAATTTGATCCAAAATGGAAATGGAGAACTTTCCCTAAGAAACATTCGATGTATTTTCAACTAGAGGCAAGGATGACTTACCTTTGGGTTTGATACCAAATAGAGAGGACCATTTACCAATGGGTCCATTCGATCTGGGGCCCCCATCTAGGTCCCCCAAATTCAAAGGGGTCTCGAGATCCTTCCCATTAGATTATATTCCCTTCACAGGGCCCCTTGAACTGCTTGGCGCCTGCTATCCTAATACTGCTTCAGGTTTGCCGCCCACCAAGTTTGAATTTTGAACCTGACCATTTACCTTGTCTGCTACAATCTGCTCCACGCGAGATCTGGGATCCCCACCTGGGTCCCCTGAGTCCAAATGGGCAACGGGTTCCTTACCATCTAAACTCTCCCCCTCCAAAGGACTCCCTGAATCGCCTGCTACATTCTATCCTGCTGCTGAACCAGTTCTCCCGCCCTAAAAAATTGAATTTTGGGCCCGACCATTCCCCTTGTCCTCTCCACTCCTCTCCATTCTTTCTTCCCCAATGTGTATGTTATAATAAGGTAAAATCTTATATTACTGATAGAACATTGATTCACCCCCCCTCTCAGTGTTCTTGGATTCCAACAATTGGTATCAGAGCCTGGTACCTCGGAGGAAGTTTAATAGCTTGAGGAAGATCCTGAAACCAGAATCATTGAACATGGCTATGGAGAGGCAACTTGAGATGGCACTTCAGGATTATGATGTCAAAAGGATGAAGAACTTAAAACTGCAAGATGAATTGAATTCTGCTAATGAGTTTATTCTTGTTCTACAAGAAAGGTTATCATCAGCTCAAGCTAAGAGAAAGGAACTTTTGCAAAACTAGGATGATGAATAGAAAAATGCACTTAAGGAACAATGTTAGAAACTGAGTCAAGCAAACATTCTCATGAAGAATGAAATGCAAGACCTGACTATGAGGTTATCAAAAGATATTGAGGACAAAAAGAAGAAGGAAGAAAATCTTGCTATATCTTTGAAGAACAAATTTGAAGAATGTGGCAGATTGACTCATGAGAATAATCTATTGAGAACTGATTCGGTACAATCCCATAATAATGAACAAGAGCTAGAGAGACAAACAATGACTCTAAGAGATGATCTGACTACTGCAAGTGAGTATAAAGAAAAAATCAGGATTAGTGTTGCACGGTTGGATGATTCATTGAAAAGACAAAAGCAAAGTGAATATTCTAGAGGACTTGGATTTGTACAAGGTGAAAGCTCTGGCATTGCAAATGAAGATCAAAAAACCGGTATGCAGAACTCATCTAACCAGAGGAAACTGGTAAGGCAATATAATTCTTACAAATTCAATGGTAGATGTTTTGTTTGTAATAAATTTGGGCATATGGCTAGATAATGTAGAAATAGAGCAAATAAAAACTACAATTCAGTTCCTAATCAATGTACAAATTGCAAGAAATATGGTCATAAGTTAGAAGATTGCAGAATGAATGTTAAATGTCATGCATGTGGAAAGTTTGGAGATTTGGTTAATCAATGTAGGTCAAGTAATGACACCGAATATGTCAAAAAAATTCAAAACAACAATGTTACATGTTATGCATGCAACAAAATAGGTCATATTGCTAAGTACTGCAGAAGCAAGACTACACCGGTTAGCAATGATAAAGAAAATGAGAAAGGAAAGAAGAAGGTAGATGAAATACAAAAAGATCACACCAAGAGATGGGTTATAAAATATGAAGAACCAAGTGGAGATGCAGCTACACCAGTAACTGCACCTGTGACTCCACCAGTAGAATAGAGCATTCCTGCACCGATAGGAAATTCAACTGGTAAGTGAGGCATACGCCTTAGGGGTTAGAAAATTCATTGCAAATCTTGCATATTCCTCGAAAGAGATCTGGAGAGTGGTATTGATCATTTATGGAGGTTTATTCGGCATAAAACTATGAAACCGACATCTGGTAGGGTACATCGCTAAGCATTTATGACAGTGATGAATTAGGGTTTACTCACTGATAAAAAGGGAAAATGGACTCATTTTCACTCACCCAACACTTGAGAAAACAAGAGCAAGCAAAGGCATTCCAAATAATTTCTAGCAATCATCTAAGGAGTAATCAAAACCCTTCAACCGATGACTGTTTTCTAGGTATTTCTTTGAAATGGCATCCGGATCATCATCTGCTCCTACTTTCATCACAAATCCCACTATTGTTGAGGTTAAGGATAGGCTTAGGCTTGTTTTCAAGGAAGTTCCCCAAATTTCTATGAAGGAAGACTCTACTGGTGCATTTTTTAGGGTTCCTGATGGCGTGGTTTATACGGAAGATGTCAAGGCCTATATTCACTGCACATTGGAGGATTTAGGCACAAAGGAAATCAAGGGAATGTATCAATTTGTGGTACTAGGCAGGTCCGAAACAATCAAGACAGAATATCAAATCATTGAGGATCTAGGGTTAACCAAAATCCAATACATACCAGAATTCAAGGATGAAGTGATCAAATATGTTCTTAGGAGGGTCCATAATGAATTCATCTGGCTGGACCGGCCCCACATGATCACCAAAGAAGCTATTCAGGAGGTCACCGGCTTACCCAAAGTTGGACAGGAACTAGGTAAGAAGATCTCCAACACTGTGGTTGAGAAGCTCATCGATGCAACCCATGATGGAATATCAATGAGGGTCAACACCATCAAAGACATAGATGTGAAATTTGTCAGTATGATTGTTGGCTACAAGGTAACTCAATCAAGTCGATTGAACTCTGTTGTCAGTTCCTATAGCCATGTTGCACACCAAATGATAAAGAATAATGAAAAGTATGACTTGTGTGAATGGTTAAGGAGTGAATTAATGATTAATCTTGGCAAGATCAAAGGTGTTAAGAAAGGAACTTTCTGGTTTGGCAATCGTATTGTCTATTTGATGATGTACTTCATGAACGAGCTACTGAATTTGGGAAAGAAACATTAGGCTCATGACATACTGGTAGGTATGCAAATCAAAGATGCAATCACCACTCTTGGTAGTAACAGGGATGAGAAGCTTTGGGGATACTTCAAAACTTTTCAGGAGAACATGAGACCAAGGGAGAGAATCTCCAAACACATTGTGGAGAAATACTCCACTGATATTTGCTTCATGGTTAAAATAGATGAGACATTGATGGAAGAAGTGGAACCTAGAACTATATGGGTCATTGAATTGGGTTATGAAGTAGATGACAACATTTTGCAGCTATATGCTAAAATGTTGATTGATGCTCCTTTGGATGATAAGGCTGAACACTTTGGCACTATAGAGGAGAAGGCTCTTGAGGTGAAAATTGGTTTCAACAAGAAAATAAGAGAAAAGAAGATAGACAAAATGTTTGCATTTGTTCAGAATGTAATTCATAGATAGATACAAAACTAGGTTCTGGATCTAAACTGGTAGATCAACCGGCAACAGTTAGTGCTCCCAAGGTGAAGAGGGCTGAAAATTTCATTTCTTCTATCACTTCTGACTCTGATCCATAGGATAATCAACCTCTTGCATTTAGAAGGGTACAAAGGAAGAAAGCTGACAAGCCCTGTAGAGGAGAAGAAGGTGGAACCAAGGAGAAAGCTAATTAGAAAGGTAACAACTGCAACCACACCTTTGGCAAGGAAACCTACTAAGAGCAGCCTGCTCCATCCGCTCCTGCAACCCCCAACAAGAAGAAAAAGAGTGATAAAGCAACTGAATATGGTAAAATGACTTGTGCAAAGTTAATTGATGAGGTAACTAAAGATGGAATTTTGAAGAATGTGTCAATTTTTTATGAATATTTAGATGCTAATGAGCATAATGAAATAGAAGAAGCAATTTTGTTATATTTAGACATATATAAGAAGGATTTGGTAGAGATTTTGAAGGAAATTCCCTTATCATTGTACAATAAGTTAGATGCAAGGAGATTAGATGCAATCAGGAGGGACAGAGAAATCAAAGAAGTTGAACTTTTGAGTATGTGTGGCTCTATAAATAATGAGGAAATGAAAAGGTATATAGATGTTGCAAATAGAACAACCTTTAGCAGTAAAACTCGACAAATAGGCCTAATGATGGGTAGAGTCAATGAGATAATAAATGAGACCAGAGATGGTTGGGCCAAATTCTTCCAAAAGAATCCTGATTTTCTCACTTCTCAAGAAGAATTTGCTAAGGCAACTGCTCCCACCATTTTGGACAAATCTAAAGGGAAAGGAATTTTGGGAAGTTCAAATCAAATTTTGAGTGAACAGACAAATAGTCCTAAAACTGATGAGAGTGTATAGACTAAACCGACAGAGACTACATTTGTATAGTCTGGGCAAGGTAATATAGATAATGTACATGTTATAGATAATATTGTGGATAATACTCCACTGGTAGTAACAGATACTACACCATGTGGCGAAGCCACCGATGCAAAAGAGGATGAGAAAAGGGATACACCAGGAGAGGATAAGGAAAAAGAGACTAATAAGACACCCAGTACCATACCGACAGTTGATTCCCTTGCAAAATTTTTGGCAATTGACACTTCTCAAGTTGAGAAGAAATCAATCACAGAGATGAGTCCCATAGAGCTAATGATGATGGCTACTCAAAAGCTAATGAAGGAAGGATCTGCAGACAAAGGAATAATAGATCAATCAATAACAATTTTGCATATATTGATTCCTGATTGTATGATTGAAAATGAAGCAAGCCCTTCTGGAAAGCTTAAGGCATTAACAAAGCACATATCTAAAAACTTTCAATCATTGCAGCAAATTTCCGACAAGAAAGCCGATTTTGACTAGATTATTGAGACAAAGAAGAGGAAGGTTGAAGAGAAACTTGTACTCATTGAAAATTCTTTGAAACAATGTACTAACATCTACAGGGTCTGTTGTAATATAGAGATTCTTATAGAAAATGTAGATAAGAGGTTAAAAGAATTACATGAAAAGATTGCTAATATTGCTAATTCTTTTGATGGACTAATTTAAATCACAAATTCTATTGATGGACAAATTTTGACCTTGGAGAACTGATTTTTTTCTTTTGAAAAGGAAAGAGATAAGATCGTTCAGAGAGCAAGGAGTCTTAGAGGTTTGGTGAGCCCAAGATTAGATTCACTTGGTGTACATAAGAGGGAATGTATGGATATGCTTGTGAAGCCCACATTGACAGAAGTCACTGAGAAAGAAACAGTTGCACATTTACTGAGTGTACTTGTATCCATATCTGAAACATTTAAAACCAGCTAGGATACCTATGTACAGTTGCTAGAGAAAGCTTATCCAAAAATCTTGAGATTGGTCAAGCTCCGGTAAAGTAATCTGTAATTATTCTTTCAATTCTTTCATCGGTCTTTGGCATTGATGCCAAAGGGGGAGTGTATATTATGTGAAAAATATGTACATAATCCTAGGGGAGGATATTGACAGAGTCAATCAGCTCAGGGGGAGCATGTTTCATGTTTCAGTTGAACCGAGAGGGAATCCATTTTTCACATGAGTGTTGCCATAAATGCCAAAGGGGGAGATTGTTGGAAATTGACACTCATTGGATTCATATTTTTTCATTGATGGCAACAAGATTCTATTGAAGGCATATACTGATATTTGGAGGCATACACCGGCAGATACCGGTGTTGGAGTAATCAGGATCATCACCAACACCGACACCGACATCTAGCACTTTAGTGAAGCCAAAATCATTCTAGGATCCAAAAGGTTTTATTTTGTAATTATTGTATAAGGCCAACATTGAATATATTTTTGTATTGTAAGATGACATAAGGCATATTGTTTGTAAAGGGTATATAAGTCAGTCTGTTAGGTCATTTTGTAAGATGGCTAAGGTAGTAGAACAAGGTGATGCAAAGGATATGTATGTAGGTAATTTGTATGCGAATGTAGTAGCATGCTATGATTAGTAGAGGGTTTGTAAAGCATTCTTGTAATATAGGAGATACCGGTAGAAGGGTTCAGGGTTTATGAACCAGTACAAAACAAATCTTAACCAAAACTCTTTTTGGCATTGCAGATGCATTTTATGAGTTCACCATTACTGTTTTATCTCAACAAAAGCTTTAGTCAATGAGACTCTTTTGTGTTGAGAAGTGTGCTCTAGGCAGTGTGCCTTCCTGCATGTGCAGGCCTCCATACTATGTAATATCTTTCATAAGGCTAGTGAATTGATATTGTGGGTCACAAATCCCATCATGGTTTTTCCTCTTTGAGGTTTTCCATGTATAAAATTTGTGGGTTATGGTGTTAATTCATGTGGCTGGTTTATTTACTTCATGTTATATGTTTCTTCATTTACCGGTTTATATGTGTATGTCATAATAAGGTAAAATCTTATATTACCGACAAAACACTGATTCACCCCCCCCTCTCAGTATTCTTGGATTCCAACATGGGGTTATTGAAAAATTGAGCCTCTCACTTTGCTGGGGTCAGAGGGAAACCAAGGTAGTCTACCTCTACCTGAGAAATCCAAGATGAATCTTCAACTGGTCTATCCTTCCACTTCACAAGATATTCCTTATATTGACTGCTCTAGGTACTACACCCAATCCTACTATCCAAAATCTCTTCAATTTGATCCGGTTCCTTTCAGGGCAACTGTTTCTCCAAGTCTACAACACTGTTCTCACTGAATTGTGGTTCATGATACTCATGAATATCTGCAATGTTAAACATAGGTGAAATACTTAGACTATCTGGTAACTCCACTTCATATGCATTTCCACAACTGAACTTCCTCAAAATCCTACAAGGTCCAAACTTCTTCATCTACAACTTGTTATAAGTTCCAACCGAGAATCTCTCTTTTCTTAGATATACCATCACTTCATTGCCAACTTCAAATTCCTTATGTCTCCTCTTCTCATCTGCCTTCTCCTTATATTTGTTGTTCATGTCTTCCAAATGTTGCTTAACCTGAATATGCAATGTTTCCATGTGATCTGCAAAGTCTTCTGCTTCTGAGCTTCTCTGGTCTTCACTACTAATGTCTCTAAATTTTGATATACCTCTAGGATGCACTTCAGTAACAATCTCAAAAGGTGTTCTTCCAGTACTTCTATTCACTGAATTGTTGTAGGCAAACTCTACTTGTGCAAGGATCAAATCCCAACTTTCGGTTTTGTCTCCCACTAAACATCTCAACAAGTTTCCCAAACTATGGTTAACAACTTATGTCTATCCATCAATCTGTGGATGAAAAGTATAATTGAACTTCAAATTTGTCTTCATCTTCTTCCAAAGTGTTCTCCAAAAATAGCCAACAAACTTAGTGTCTTTGTCTGAAACTATGCTCTTAGGTAATCTGTGCAACCTTACCACTTCCTTGGAAAATAGGTCTGCTACATGCAATGCATCTGATGTCTTCTTACAAGGTATGAAATGAGCCATCTTCGAGAATATATCCACTACCACAAATATAGAATCATTCCCCCTCGGTGTCTTAGGAAATCCAAGTACAAAATCCATGCTTATATCCTCCCAAGGTCTTACCGATATTGTCAAAGGTTTATACAATCCCACTTTCTGACTACTACCCTTTGCAACTTGACAAACTCTACAACTCTACACATATCTCTTAACATCCTTATAAAACTGGGGCTAAAAGTACTACTCACTCACCAATGCTACTATTTTGTCAATACCAAAATGCCCAACTAGTCCTCCACTGTGTTTCTCCTTTATTAGATTCTACCTCATAGAACTCTTAGGTATGTACAACTGAACTCCTCTAAATAACATCCCATCCTAGATGAAGTAATCCAACCACTTGCTTCTATCTACCATAACCGGTCCTCTACATGCTTTCCAAGGCTCTGCAAAATCCAGGTCATCATCATACAAGGTCTTCAAAACTTCAAATCCTAATACTGTCACTCTCATCTTTGTCAGCAAATTCCTTCTCTGACTCAATGCATCAACAAATTTATTAGATTTCTCACTTCTATGCTTCAACACAAAGGTGTAACTCTGCAAGAATTTTACCCATCTCATATGTCTTTGATTCAACTTACTCTGACTATTCAAATACTGCAAAGCTTGATGATTTGTATACAACACAAACTCCTTAGGAAACAAGTAATGTCTCCGCTTCTTCAAGGCTTGAACTATGACATAAAAATCTTGATCATACACTGAATATCTCCTCTGGGCATCATTCAATTTCTCACTAAAATAAGTTACTGATCTCCCTTCCTCACTCAAGACTGCTCCTATTGTTGTTCCACTTGTATCACAATCCACTTGAAATACTTTATTAAAATCCGATAAAGCTAACACGGGTTGCTCAGTCACTTTCTGCTTCAATAATTCAAAACTTTTGTTTTCTCTGGTGGTGCACTTGAATTCCTTATGATCTCCTCTCATGGTCTTAGTCATAGGGTTACAAACTGAACTGAAATTTATGATAAACTTCTGGTAAAAACTAGCCAATCCATGAAATGATCTTACCTCTCCAATGCTTTCATGTGTAGGCCATTCAACAATTGCTTTCACTTTCTCAGGTTCCATCTTCAAACCATCCTCAGATATCAAAAATCCCAAATAGATTAACTCATCCTTCATGAAATTACACTTCTTGCTATTGATCAACAACTTTTCTTCTCTCAACCTCTACAAAACTTGTCTTAACTGCAACAAATGCTCCTCTTTTGTCCTACTGAAAATTAGAATGGCATCCAAATACACAATACCAAACTTACCCAAGAATTTCTTCAATACCTCATTCATCAACCTCATGTAAGTACTTGGTGCATTAGTCAATCCAAAAGGCATCACCAACCATTCATACAGTCCTTCATTTGTCTTAAATGTTTTCCTCCACTCATCACCTTCTCTGATCCTGATCTGATGATATCCACTCTTCAAATCTATCTTTGTAAATTATTTTTCTCCACTCAAATAGTCTATTATGACATCCATCCTAGGAAAAGGAAACCTGTATTTCATTGTGATCTGGTTTATTGCTCTGGAATCAGTACACATTCTCCACTCTCCATTCTTATTAGGTGCTAATACTACTAGTACTGCACAAGGGCTTAGACTCTCCTTGATCAAACCTTTCTTCAACAACTCCTGCACTTGTCTATTCAGTTCTTCATTGTCTATCGGTGTCAACCGGTGTGCAACTTTGTTAGGAAAACTAGCTCTAGGAACCAAGTCCATGCAATGGCTAATACTTCTCACAGGTGGCAATCCATCAAATATATTATCTGAAATGATGTCCTCATATTCTGTCAGCAAATCTTTTATCTCTTCCAAGTGTTCTCCTTTTGGTTTTGGTTTCTCAGTCTTCTTAGGAATTAAGGCAAATCACACATTCTCATGTCTCAATCCATCCAGGAATTTCCTTCCATCTACCAAACAGATTCTAGCATTCATACAGACTTCATTATTTAAAGGTTCCTCCAAGGGTAACAAGGTTTGCTTCATCTCATTGGACACAATAGTGTATGCATTCTTCCTCCCATCATGTACTATCTATTTTTCAAATTGCCAAGGTCTACCCAACAAATGGTGACAAATATCCATAGGCATAATATCACACAAGACTTCATCATGATAATTCCCAATTTTCAATTTTACCAAAGATTTCTCACTTAATAACAACTTATGTTCATCCTGAATCCATGCTATCTGATAAGACATGGTGTTTCAATCTCTCCAATTCCAAATTATTCACCATTTCTTCTGAAACAAGATTATCTGAGCTACCACTATCAATAACAACTTTACAACACTTACTGGATACCTTACATATGGTCTTGAACAGATTCTTCCTCTGCAAGGGCTCTTCATCTCCTCTGATATGACACAAAGCTCTCCTCATCACCAACAGTTCTCCATCTTCCGGTTTATTGTCTGATCTAGTGGGGTTTTCTTCCACCACTGCTTCTCTTTCGGTATGTTTTGTCTTCTTACACTTGAATGCATGATGTCCTTCTCCTACACTCTTAAAGCAAGTTCATCTAAATGTTCTTTTGTATTGTCTTCCAAGATTCTCATTCCAGTAACCATCTGGTTCTCTCCTCCGATAGAAATTTCTATCATCCTTCCAGTATGAATTACCTTCTTTGTTCACTTCCTTGTCCTTGCTCTGATCTATACTGGTTCCTCTTCCTCCTATATATCCTCTTCCTCTGGTGAACCTTCCACCTCTTCCTCTATGCCAATGCTCATGTCTTTTGTTTAACATCTCCTCTACCTTTAGGGCATACTAGTAAGCCTCTTCAACACTCTAATTTGATCAAATTGAGTTCATCTTGTATAGACATTCGCAATCCATTCAAATATCTTACAACTTGTTCAACCTCATCATCAACATGTCTGGATCTGATATTCAACTTGTAAAATGTTTCGGTGTACTCCTTCACACTAGATTCCTTATGTCTCAAATTTTGCAACTTCTGGAATAGATTCACTCGATAACCAGCTAGCATAAACTTTGATTTCAACTTAGCAATCATCCAATCCCATGTCTTAATCTTCTCCTTACCTCTTCTCTGTCTATCAACTTGGAAATTCTCCCACCAAAGAGATGCATGACCTTTCAACTGGGCACAGACATATTTCACCTTCTTCTCTTCTGTAGTGTTTTCAAAATCAAAATACTTCTCCATCTCTGAGATCCAATCCATCAATTCATCTGAAATTAACTTCCCATCATATTTAATTGGGGAAAAATGAGGTTTATATTCACCCTACTCAAAACCCTCAAAAACCTTTCCTCATCCAGATCAACCGCTGGTAGGTTTGCTTGTTCTTTCGGGGCTTCTTCTCCTTCATTTTCACTTACATCTTCAATATATCGACCTCTTCTCTGGGCTATCTCCACGACTTCCAACCTGGCTGCTATACCTCACAACATCTCCATCACAACAGGGTTTGTATTCCCATGCGCTCCACAATTCCTAGCTCCTCTTCGTGCCATCGTTCATAGTAGTCCTCTACAACTGCATGTCAGATCCGCAATTCGCCCCCCTACAACAAAATATCAGGACACGCAACCTCCAGAATGAAACTTCACTCTAATACCACTTGAAGAAGTCACCGGTGAGGAGGGACCTCAAAGAGATCAATCTGGACTAGTCAACAAGAGTAAACACAACAGAAACACAAATATATGATGAAGGCAATGCATAACAAATTATTTTACTACACGAAAATTGATTACATCCAACCGGTAACAACTGGGTTATAGCATACTGACTCACATTCCTAGTAGAACATACAAAATAGGTCACAACCAGGACCTTGAATCTTTAGATCTATCTTCTATGCACAGTGTAGCTACTTCATTCTCTAGTTAATTGATTCTAATGCGCAATTACAATTATATATATCGATCCAAAGGATCTAGTCGGCCCAAAAGGGATAAAAACCCAGAGAACAAAACCTAACATGCAAAATAACAAGGTCAACCTCCGCTAAGATATTCGTACGGAAACTCCAAAGGATGAAATGGAGAGCACGGGAAAAGGCTGGCCACATGCCAAGTAACATCATAATCAACGCCCAAGGCTTTGCAAGCTTCGGAAGGGGTTTCGATAGATAACCAAAATAGGTCCAAGCAACCGGTAACAAGAACTGCCAATCGGTAATAGGAAACTGTCAAGGAAATCGATAGCAATATTTTGCCAGAAAATGATCCAAATGCGATGTGGTCTAGAAGCAAGAAAGATGATCAAGTCTTCAAGTAGAATCCAACTCCACATGATCCGATGAGCCAAAACTGGGACACACAGAAAGGAAAACAGAAACTACAAATAGAAAGTAAAATGTTTTTGGTTGATGGAAGATTGCTATGAACCAGGGATGCTCCTACATCACAACCTTAATACACATATTACATGACAATATCACCTATTTATACAATTCATCAACCTTGACAACAAGGTCGGCTAAACCCTTAATTCATAATTATAAAATTACATCACACGATACAAGGATCAACCACCAGACAAATATAATGATATACATGATATAATATGGACCTAATTCAAATTTGCAAATGCTCATTTGCACCGGTAATCACGCCAAGATCAACCATAACACGCTACACCACCAAAAATATCACATAACATGAAGAACATCACCTGATTAGCAAAATCACCAATAAATTGCACAACAATCAATGTAGATAATCAAAATAAATAGGACACAATTAGGAAACACCAACAAGCTCATTAGAATCATTAGTAACAGCTGCACCAACATCACTTATCAAATCTTCATCTGTCAACGTCTGCAACTCAAGAACACTCATACGACAGCAACTGTCATGAAGAAAGATAACTTACAGAGCACCAAATCATGAACTAGTTGAAATGAAGATACACAAGACCATCCCAAACAATCTCCCAAAGACTCAACTCAAGATCTAATCTCACCAGAATATACCAAAGGAAATATTGAACTCTGCAAAGCACTGATCAGAAAAACAAACTGCAAACTGGATCACATGCTATGGTCAATTAAGCATCTTGGATCACCAAAACCAATATAGAAGAATATAATGATACTAGAAATACTCCATACACCAAACAAAAATCTCAATAAACCAATCTACAAGCACCAAAGCAATAAATCACAGGGATATGTTGACATCAATGACAACAACATATCCTAGCAGAAGCAATGTCCAACAATATCCCCATTTGGCATTGATGGAAACATATAAATGTGAAAAAAATCAATGCAAAGAAAGAAAAACATCTCCAACAGACTCCCCCTAAGATCAAGCAGATAAAATAGTTTTTCACATGCTTCTCTCCCCCTTTGACAACAATGCCAAAGATCTCAAAATAGAAAACTAAACTCACTCCCTTAGATAAACAAGTCATGATTCTCTCACCCATAAACATATAACAAATCCAACAGACTACTCCACCAGAGGAGCAACACCAACTCATCAATCTAAATAATACTGTGAGGTCCATAGATTGATGCAACTCAATGCATCTAGTTCTCATAAAGAGGGGTGGATACCCCTAACTTCTCTCTCAAATAAACAAATGTATCTGCAGGCAAAGGCTTAGTGAAAATATCAACAATTTGTTCCTTTGTAGACACATATTCTAGGTTCACTTCCTCTTCACTGACTTTTTTTCTCAAGTAATGATATTTGATTGACACATGTTTAGTTTTTGAATGTTGCACCGAATTCTTTGACATGTTAATAGTACTGGAATTATCACAGTATATGATAGTAGGATCATCATAGATAACTCTAATATCCTTCAACATTTACTTCATCCAAACTACTTGAGTGCAACTACCAACAACATCAATGTACTCAGCTTCAATAGTAGATAAGGATACTGAATCTTGTTTCTTACTAGCCCATGAAACCAATTTACTACCTAAAAAGAAAGAACCACCGGAGGTACTCTTCCAGTCATCAACATCACCAACCCAATCAACATCAGTGTAAGCACATAACATGAAATCATCATTACTCAGATACCACAAACCATAATCCATAGTTTCGTTCAAATATGAATATTCTCTTTACAGTAGTGACATGACTCTCTTTCAGATCAGTTTGATATCTAGCACCCATGCACACAGCATGCATAATGTTTGACCTAGTCTAAGTAAGATATAGCAGTCCACCAATCATAAATCTGTACAAACTCTGATTAGCTTTCATAGATTCATCATTCTTAGACAATTTTCAACCAATCACCATAGGAGTTCCAACCAATTTGGAGTCATCTAACCAAAACTTCTTCAACAAATCCTTCACATATTTAGTTTGAGATAGAAAAATACCTTTTCCAGTCTGTGAAATCTGCAAACCTAAGAAAAATTTCATCTCTTCTATCATAGGCATCTTAAAATTATTTATGCATATCACCGACAAACTTCATGCTCAAGTCATCATCTCCTCCAAAGATAATATCATCAACAAAGACTTCAACAATCAAGATGTTATCATTCTCAATCTTAAAATACAAATTACTGTCAGCAATCCCTTTATTAAATCCCAATTTCAACAAGTACTTATCCAATCTAGCATACCTAGGGGCTTGTTTCAATCCATAAAAAGCTTTCTTCAATTTACATACCATGTCTCCATCATCAAATAATGAAAATCCATTAGGTTGCTCAATGTAGACTTCTTCCTCAAGATCACCATTCAGAAAAGTTGACTTGACATCCATCTGATACACTTTGAAATCTTTATAGGCAACATATGCAAGCAATAGTCTAACAACTTAAAGTTTGGCTACCAGAGAAAAAGTCTCCTCATAATCAATCCCTCCTTTTTGTGAATATCCTTTGCATACCAATCTTTCTTTATTTCTAACAACTTCACCAACTTCAATCAATTTATTCCTAAATACCCATTTAGTACAAATCACTTTCTTATCTTTAGGTCTAGGCACAAGCTCCCATTTGTTATTCTTTTCAATATGATTTAACTCTTCTTCCATAGCTCTCATCCAATTTTCATCTTTGCAAGTCTCAACAACATCTTTAGGTTCAATTTTAGAAATCGAACACACCTCTTCAACAACTAGCCTTCTTCTAGTCATCACACCTTTATTTTTATCTCCAATAATCTGATTTTCTAAATGATTCAATCTTATATAGCTCAGAGTCTTTTGAATGTTCCGATTTTCATGTTCTTGCACCTCTCCACCTGTAGTAGCAACATCCAGATTAACTGTCTCTACCGGACCATTCTGCTTCAATTATTCAGTCTGAGTAGGATTTAGAACAATATGTTGACCATCATCATATCTGCAGGCTCTGATTTCTTTTCCAAGGTTCTCATCCACCTTCACATTTGCACTTTTCACTATCTTTCTCAGTCTCTTATTGTAGCACCGGTAGGTGATGCAAGAGAATCCTCGGTCTATGAGCAATCTTGCATCAACAAAAAATATTTCCTTAGTTTTATTCTTGTTCAGTCGATTCTGTGTATTCCGGTAGCTGTTTATCTTTCGTGTAGATCAGATTTCTGGGTTCTTGTGCATTATTCCAGATTTCTAGTTCATTTGGGTTCTTTTCTGAAGTGATTTCTTGGATTGTAGATCGATTTAGCACCACACTTGATATTCTTAGGCCCTTGGCCACCTTCCTTTGTGGTCTGTACTTCCGGATTGTTCTTGGAAGATGAGATCTTCACGTTTTGGGGCTGACCTGTCTTACATGTTTTGTTTTCCTTCCTTGGTTAATGTAATCTTTTATGGCCGGCCCAAATGTGTTCCAAAGGATATATATTGTTTTCTATAGTCATTAGGGGGATATCGATCAGCATGAGATTCTAGATTCATGGTTAGAGATCCGGATAATTCTGAGAGTTCTAGATGGATTGTAATTTGACATGTTAGCGTGCATGTAACCAGTTTATTACTAGATGTTCTATGATGAATATATGACAGTGCGGATGTCTGATTTTGTAATATTTCTATGTGTTGTGGTTTCTTTCGTTGTGTTACTCTTGCTACATGATCTAGTCAGTTCTCTTTGAGGACCCACTGGACCACGGTTGCATCGGTAGGCTTTGCTCTTTGTTGAATATCCCAAGAAAATTCCTTCATCACTTCTTGCATCAAACTTTCCTATGTCATCATCTCTCTTGATATAACTGTAGACACCAAAAATTAATTAAATTAATATTACATTAATTAAATTAATATTTAATTAATTTAAGCTTGTCATCATAATTAACCAATTTAATTATGTTAATTCCCTTCTTCTTAAGGTTAATTAAATCAAATTTAATCAATCTTGTCACTATAGTCCAATAATTAATTAATCAAATAAATTAATTATTTACCTATTCTTCTGAAGTCAACCAAATCATTAAGTCTTCTAAATTCCTCTTAGTTAATTAATTCTAATTAATTAACTTAAGTCATGCGATTCCTACAAATAACTTTTTCTAATCCCCACTTAGCCTAATTAATTCTTCTTTAATCATACTTATCAATATTCTCCAATTTTATATTCCTCCACTCATGTCACATCACCTTTGATCCTTTCAAGGAAATTCAAATTCCTTGAATCTCCCCATGCATCCTCTTCCCAAAGAATTTTTTCCTTTATTCATTTAGTCTTCCCACACATCCTTTATTTAGGAATTTTTAATCCCTCTCTCCTTTCCCCAAGGAATTTTATATTCCTTTTTATTCTCCCAATACACCTTGATCCATGTCTTCCATCCCAAATCAATCTTGGCTCTCCATTGGCCTCCTCCAATCTATAAATTGGAGTCTCATTTCCTCACAAAACACTACATGGAATCTTCTTCTAATCTTATGCTGCCCCTTTCTTCCTCTGTCTTCTTCTATCATATCCACATAATGTCCTCATAATATCCAAATAATCCCTCATCCAAGAAAAATCCCTTTTTCATCCAAACCTATCAATTCCTCATCCATCATAATTCAAATCCAATCATAATCCACCAATCTTGTTATGTATTTGGAGAGCATTCCACATCCATCAAGAAGAGCACATCCAAACAAGTGGAGCATAAGGGTGCCTCTACTTCCTCAAGCTCAATCAGAGGAATAAGAGAGACTCCTCTCTTGCAAGGTATAATATAGCTAGCTTGTTGTTTTAATTTGGCTTTTATGCTTATTTGGTTTAACCAACCTGCTAACCTTGCATGAAAAGTTTCCCTTAGTTCAATAACATTTGCTACCAAATATTTTGAAATATCTCACTATAGGAACATGACCAAACCATAGCTCATAAGGAGTCTTATCGGTATCACCTTTAATATGAACTCGGTTGAATGTGTAAACAACAATGCTAATAGCTTCTCTCCAATAGATCTTTGGAACATTCCCTTCAATTAGCATAGTCCTTGCAAACATCCAAGACAATCCTGTCCTTTCTTTCAACAACTCAATTCTACTGAGGGGTTCTAGGAGCAGATAATTGTCTTCTAATCCCATGCTTCTCACATAATGAATCAAACTCACCGGAATAAAATTCTCCTCCCCTGTCAAATCTCAGACATTTCACCTTCAATTCTGACTCAGTCTCAACCTTTGCTTTGAATATCTTGAACTTGTCTAATGCTTTAGATTTCTCCTTCAAAAAGACAACCCACATCATCTTGGAATAATCATCAATTAGCAACATAAAATATCTCTCCCTACACACTTCTAACATTTGTTGTTCCACATAGGTCAGTATGCACAAGATCTAGCAATCCATCAAATGTATACTATTTTCTCTTGAAAGAAATTCTTGTTTGGTTACCCAGTTGGCATTCCTTACATATTAAATTAGCAGGCTGAACAATCTTAGGCAGATCTCTAACAACTTGTGTATAATTGATCTTAATCATTGAATCAAAGTTAACATGACACATTCTCCTATGCCACAACCAACTTTCATCAATCTGAGCAATCAAACAAATTTTCTCACCAACATTCAAATGAAAATATTACCTTCAGTCTTAGTTCCAAATGCAATCTCTATATCGGAGGCATTTAGGATCTTGCATTTACCATTCTTGAATTGCAAATCATAAAGTTTGTCAACCATCTGTCCAAGACAAAAGATTATCCTTCAAACATTCAACATACAAGACATCATTAGTGTTATGCTTACCATCAAATGAAATAGAACCTCTACCACGGATCACACAGGCTTTTTCATCTCCAAATCTCACTATTCCACCATCATACCTTTCAATACTCAACAATTTTCTTTTATCACCGATCATATAATGTGAACAATCGATGTCAATTACCCATTCATCTTTTTCTTCAACTTTAGCAGCTAAAGTTTTCTACTCAATAGTGCAACTTGTGGAATTAATAGGTACTGGTCTATCTTCTTAGATAGCAATAAATACAACTTCTTATCTTTCTAATTCTTCATCTGTAACACCTTCATCAACAACATAATAGCAGTTCTTCTGATGCTTATACTTCTGGTTAGACTTGTAAGGCTTATCATACTTCTCATGCTTCTCATATCTATCATTCCTATCATGCTTATCAAATTTATCATGCGTATCATATTTAGCCATTCTTTGGGCATCTAGAAGCAAAATGTCCTATTTTAGTACAAGAGAAACATTTCAAAGGCAATTTTCCATCAGACTTACCAGCTCCCTTAGGCAATCTCTGGGCAATCAATGCTTCAAGCTCATCCAGTTCTCTTTCTTGCTCTTCTATCTCTCTCCTTTCTCTTTCATATCTAGATATTCTACATTCATCAAGATCATACTTCTGCTTTTCGGATATAGATGCTCTAAATGTTGTCTCAGACTTTCCATGTGATTCACTAAATTCGCTCAAATCAAATGCAGCAATCTTTCCAACCAACATATCTCTTGTTACTGTAGTCACACTCCAGATCTCATCATTAGCAGCTACCTTGTGTTTATTGTAATATTAAAAAATATTATCCCTTGTAAATAATGTGACAAACAGTGCTTTTCCTCCATGTCATCGGAGGTAAGGATCCACCATTATGTCCTTTTGTTCACTTAGACCATCCATGTCATTGCTGGCTGAAGAATTACCAACTCTACCAACCTGTCACCTTTGGGGACACAGGTGCGGCTTGGAGACGTCCGTGTGGTGTGCTACCATCCCCCGAATCTAACAGTCTGTAAGTGGTCATTTGAGCATTACGCCTGTGCCCAGAAGGAATCATAATGCCACTACATATTCCCATCGATATCTAAATCCCTTCCTAGGCCTTTATCTTTCACTTTGGAGGCACTTTGAAGGGATTCTTTGGCAAGTTTGGTAATCTTCTTGCAGGTTAAGCTCTTGAAGACCACCTTGGATAGCATTCCATCAACACCACCATTGTTGCAACACCTCAAGTGAACTACACAAACATTTCCAACAATTTTTTGTGAAAGGGGAGTTTCCTTAATCTCTTTCTTTCATTTTTCAATACCTTTTTATTAATATTTTGTTGCATCCTTTCAATTATCTTTATCATATTATTATTCTTGTGGTTTGTTGGGTTGTCCGTGGAGGTGGAAACACCAAAATGGGGATCTGACTTAGTCAGGATCCAAAACACAATCCCAACATTTTCCCTTCTTGCTTGTGTGTAGGTTCACATAGGTGAGAGAATCATCATTCAATAGGAGGCTTCAATCGTAGACCGATTGTGAGTGTTTTTATCCTTCTCCCTTCCTTTGTTTTATTTCAGTCATTTCATATCTCACAACTTTTAGTTTAGTTTATTCGCTTTTTGTGTTTCATTTCATTATTCTCATATTTAGAACTTTTTGTACGCGCTTTGTACTTTGTTTGTACATGATGACAGTGCGTCATGATGGTGTCCCAGCTCCGCGCGCTCGTCCTCGGGGACAAAGGCTTGACAGAGCCATCTGTGAGTCCCGGACGTGGACAATTGCCCTGGTTTGTTATTTTTTCCCCTTGCTCATCTTAGTGCCAGTTCGCAGAGGTACTCGGAAGGACAATTTGTCCTCAAGGATGCATCATCCTTGAGGTGGCAAATTACCTCCATTACATTTTGGTGAACCTAACGTGAAACGGGATTAACTTTTAATTACTTGCTTTTTGCTTCATTTAGGTGCATTTAGTCTTTTAAATTTTCAAAATTTTTAAAATTTGAAAAGAAAAAAAAGAGAAAAACCAAAAACCAAAACTTTCATTCGCATTTAGTTTGAATTTCTGCATTTTTTCGTTTATCAATTAAAACCAACTTTATCATTCGGTGTCCCTGTAGTGTGGTCCTTAATGTCGTGTGTCTTGTCTATGAGATTTACATCTCAAAATACAATAGGAGCCGTAGTCAGGAGGTTGTCCAGGAAGAGTTTTCCCCTTGATCGCTATAGTCCTCCTCTACCTGACACCATGCAAGGTGAGCAGTCATCTGATCCCAATGAGTTCTTAGCCTCTCACAATCTGTAATTTGTTTTGATTGGGGGGCCTTCTCATTTTAATTCACAACCTAACTCTCCTAGGAGTTCTACCCTGTCTTCCCCTCTTTTGGTCAATCAGGATTTTGCAGTCACTGTAGATTTTGAGAAGATCAATATGTTGGAGTCGAATCTGAGAGACTTTGAGGGTTTTTTGTAGTCACTGTAGATTTTGAGAAGATCAATATGTCCCCCCCAGGTCAGGAATGCCATGGGTACCTTGAGAGACATGTTAATCTCCAACAAGAGAGGCCTGGAGATGTTGAGGGCTTTGTCCATGATTGTTAAAATCCATGTGCCCTTGGCAGATGTACCCCTTGTGGACAATCAATATGATCCCTTAAGTTCCCATGTTAGTGTTACCATTCCAAGGCTGAGCGCGCACATGGTGGTCTCCACCATACCTAGTGTCAGTGCTTCACTCACTCCATTGGACTACACAAGCATGGCTAGTAGTTCAGCTTTTGTTGCTTCTCAGGTTTCAGTAATCAACGCTAGCACTATATCTGTCGGTGGCACTAGTCCTTCTGGAGGTGGCGGTGGATCTGGCCCACCTCCACCTCCTTTGCCTTCTAAGTCTGTCCTAAATACAATTTTACAGAACATGGGGTAGTTACAGTTGTAGCTGACGAACTTAGCCTCTACCTCTGGTCAATCATTCGTGCCTGCGTATTACAGGAAAAGTCCCCTTGACATTACCATCCTAAATACTATCCTTCCAACTATTGTTGATTCCTTGAAGTTTGATAGGTTCAATGGTGATGGGACCCAAATGTGCATATAGATTCCTTTATGACCATGTGTAGTGACTACCATAGTCTAGATTTCGTGCTGCTGAAACTATTCTTGCGCTCCCTCAAAGGGACAATGTTAGAATGGTATAGCTCCTCACCTAACCACTCTATTCGTACCTTTGATCAGCTTATGGATCTTTTCCTCAAGTAGTTTCAAGCGAACATTGGTAGCAGGGTCACTATCACCGACCTTGTTCATTGTAAACAGAAACCCAATGAAAAGATCATTGATTTTGATTTCGAGATATCAAGGTATCTCAACCAAGATCCCCTTTTCCCTACCAGATAGTGATCTATAGCGGATATTTATTAGCAATCTGTAGCCGACATTGAGGGAGAAACTATCTCTTAACTGATATTAGAACTTCCCTAAAATGTTCTCTTCTCTCGCTGATTACCAACACACTATGTCGCAGTTCGAAGATACTTCTTCGAACCCTCACGGTGGGTCCTTTGCAAGCACGACCACAGATGGGTCCTGGAAGAATAAGGTTGTCGCTAATGTTGCAGATATTCCTCCAATGGTTGTTGCGCAAGCCTCGCAACATAATAGTATTCACTAAGTTGAATGACTCCTACTTGAGCATAATACAACGGTTGTTGAAAGACAACCTTATTACCCTTCTGGAAATCAAACCATTGTCTGATAGTCGACCTTATCCATGTTGGTATGATGGTTTGAAGTTTTGTCATTATCATCATGTGCCTAGTCAAGACACTGAGCGATGTTATCATCTTCGACATGTTTTCCAAGACCACATCGACGGTGGTGCAATCAAGGTGGATGCACGAAAGCACAAATTAAACAAGTTTGCTGATAAAACCAACAACGGCTTGCAAATTTATACCAATCCTTTCTCTCCGCATTTGCCAAACTTTATCTCTGCATCGGATCCTTCTTCAAATGATGCTCCATATGTGAACATGGTCACCATCACCCCCATTAGCTCACCTTCATCCCAAAAGGGGAAGGTATCTGATGTATCCTTGTCATTTACCCCTTTGGATGTCCTGTATTGTGGAGAGCCTTCTCCTCTTTATGTCCCTACCAAACTGAATGGTCAAACTGTCATAGGTGTAATGGTTGACCCATCTAGCAGGATTGATGTTATCATAGAGGAGACTCTCTTTGTGAACGAAAGGCATAGACCGGCGTATGATGAGTGTCACAGAACTTTGACGGTGCATGATGGGTTCTATATCTACCCCTTGGGTAGTATCACCTTGACAGTCCTCATAGGACCTAAGGTAGTGTCTTCTATGTTTGTCATTATTCCCAAATCAAACCTCTTCCAAGTTAAGCTCGACATTCCTTGGTTGATTTCTATGGAAGCAGTCCCCTCATTTGTGCACAAATGTCTCAAGTTTCCCCATGAGGGCACGATGTATATCATCTAGGACACTAGATACCGACCCCTGATCGCCCATGGGGATTTTTTTGTTGGACCACTTTTGGCCTACTCCGATGGGGCCATTATTCCCGCAGTGATTAATGTACCGCCCTTATTATCACTATAAATGGGGGGAGTCGGCCCCTAAATCTGTGCAGTCTATTGTTTCATTGCCACCTTCTGCATCAACCCTCCTCCATCGATTCCGGTCTTGGAGCAGGTTGTGCCTCATGTATCCTCATCATCGGGGATTGAGGCTAAGCTTGCTCCCTCGAATAGACCTCTACGTCCACCTAGGACTGTGCAACCTCCAATGATGCCTATTGTTCCTGTGACTGCACCCAGTGTAGCCAAGGGAAAGGGACCCATATTGTCAAAGTCCATGACCTGGCCTCCCTTCGAGCTCCCGATCATGGCTGATATTCCTCGACCCTCTCATTATGAAAAAATGAAGCGCTCTTCTCGTGTCTCTTTGTCACAGCCTGTACAGGAACCCTCAGTTCCTCTGACCAATCCTCAAGTGAAACAAGATCGGGCACTCGTTGTTGTGGATGTGGTGCCTCTCTAGGATGCACCTTCTGTTTCATCGGTTGGGCCTTCTCCTATCATTGACACAATTTCGGAGGCCTCTCCTATGGAACATGATGCTTCTAAATCCTCTCCATCTTGGGTTGGTGGTCCTCACCTTCGTCGGAATCAACATGCATGTGAGTGTAAACACTTTCAATGGGCTCAAGCTCAAGAGCGCAATGCTTCCTTACAGTCTGCTAGTGTGGCTCTGACACCCAACGCTGTTGTTTCAGAGCCTATTCCCTCAGTTGCTCCCATCTCTACACCTATTTTGATCTCGTTCCCTTTTGCTTCAGGGGCTTTTGATCAACCTCCCTCTAAACGAGTGTAGGTTTTAATTGCTCCTTCTTTGGAGCCAACTCTTATCACTTCTTTATCGGACATGCCTCCCTTGTCCTGGCCCCTTAACAAGTCACATACGCAGGTGGTGCCCAGTGCATCTTTTTCTGCCCTGCCTACTTCGCCACCACTCTAGCATCTGAGTTTTCTTGGGGTCCTTCAGCTTGCTACGGTTGATAGGAGGCTTGACACTCCTAACCTGTGTAAACACAAATTTGAGCAGGGCCCTATTCCAAAGTTCCGACGACGCAATTCTTCGCAAGTATGTTCTCCATCCCTTTGCCTGTCTCAGTGCCTGCTGGTTTGCCTATTTCTATATGCCCTGCCTTCTCCTGAGTTTGTCACTGCCCCTCTTCCAGAGGCTGACAATCCTGTTCTTGATTCATTTTCTTCAAGCAAGTCACCTGCTTCCTCCACAAAGGCCTGCATGTTCATCTCCTTGGAGGACATACCAACCTTGTCTATGATCTTCACACGATTGTTGACCCTTGCCTCCTCCAAGCCTAAAGACGAAGACATCATTGTTGCTTCGTCTCTTGGTGAGGCACCTGGTGTAGCCCTTGTGGTAGTCCCTCTTTGAGCTCGCCTCCTTCTTCCTATTACCTAGATTGGGAGGACAAGGCTCTTCTTGACGATGATGATCTCCTACAGTACGATCCCCTCCTAAGGGATGATCGTTAGGACTTTTATTTCTCATCTACATCTGCTTGCATGTGTGTGTGATTCTATTCCCCCATGCTTGCTTTATCTGTTTGTTCCTTCCCGGAGGACCCAAGTCACTTTGTAGGTACTTGGATACGGGAGGTTGATTATTTTTATTCATTGTGCTCTCCTGAGGGACCTGAGTTACTCCGTAGGTGCTCGGATACAGGTGATTTTTCGTCGTACTTATTCCTCTATTTGTCGTATATTGCTTTTCGACATTCAGGAACGATCCAAAGCATTGGGGGCATTCTTTGCCTTCTTCCATGTTGACCCGATTTTTTATTTTCTCTTTATCTTCATGTGATCTTCTTCAGATCCGAGAAATTTGGCACTATGACAATACACCCATCTCGCAGTGATACTATATATCTTTTTGAAATTGCTATGGATTCTTATGCCAGACTATCAGATCCCCCTATCCTCTTCCATTGCATCTTTTGATGTTGTGTATATCTATGTGCCACTTTCTCTTGGTGGGATTCCACGGAAACATCTTGTTATGTTGACATACCACAACTGCTCTTCTCCTTAGAATGACATGCCTTTCATGCCTATCATTCTAAGGGGGGGCCATCATATATGCACTTATCTTTTTAGCTTTGGCATTTATCCTTTCAACTTTTGCATCGGTGTCTTTTATCAATTGTTTTCCTTGTTCGCCTAGGTGGGGGCCAAAACACTTGATCTTTTTTTTTTTCCAAGATCGCCTACATGGGGGCCAAACCATTCTTAAGTACCTTTTTAGGGGCCAATCTACTACTTACCAAATTTATCTTCCCTATCGCATGGCTATCTAGCGCGTCACTACCCATTCTAGCAAATCTATCTTTATCTTTCCTATTGCATGGCTATCTAGCATGTTGCTATCCATGCCGGAAAAAAATTATCTTTATATGCCCTATCATATGGTTATCCATACCGACATATCACGTTGTATCATATGGCTATCTAGCATAATGCATCTTGCTACCCATACTGGCGTATCTTATACCAATGACGACCACTTATCTCGTATCTTTCCGTAACCAGGGGCTTTCCTCCAAGGCAAGGTTTGTTTCTGTTATGTTATCTTATCCTTTCCTTTACCTTACCATCCATCATGCTAGTCTACAGCTAGCGTGTTTGCGATGTACCAAGTACCAATATTTACTCTAAATCTTAGCATCATCTCGCTGGGGGAAACCTCGTCTGGTCAACGAAAATCTGCCTCCCTATCGCGACTTTTCTTTCTCTGTATCTTCCTCTACTTTAGCTTCGCATACCTCGGCAAAGGCAAGCTCGCTAAAGTGAGGGTAAAATGTAATATCAATAATATTATCCCTTGTAATTAATGTGACAAATAACGATTTTCTTCCATGTCATCAGAGGTCAAGATCCACCATTATGTCCTTTTGTCCACTCAAACCATCCATGTCAACTCTCGCTGAAGCATTACCAACTCTGCCAACCTATCACCTTCAGGGACATAGGCATGGCACGAAGATGTCCACGCAACGCGCTAGCATCTCGTAAATATTCAACAATCCACAGGTGGTTGTTTGAGCATTAAATCTACGCCCGAAAGGAATCGTAACACCTCTGCATGCGCCCACCAACATTTGAATTCCTTCCTTGGCTTTTATCTTTCACTTTGGAGGCACTTTGAAGGGATTCTTTGGCAAGTTTGGAAATCTTCTTGTAGGTTAAGTTCTTGGAGACCACCTTGGACAACATTCCATCAACACCACCATTGTTGCAACACCTCAAGCACACTACACCAGCATTTCCAATTATTGTTCATAAAAGGGGAGCTCCTTAATCTCTTTCTTTCATTTTCCAATACCTTTTTATTAATATTTTGTTGCATCCTTTCAATTATCTTTATCATATTATTATTCCCATGGCTATTCTTGTGGCATCTTGGGTTGTTCGTGGAGGTAGAAACACCAAAATGGGGGTCTGACTTAGGCAGGCTCCAAAACACAACCCCAACATTTTTACTTTTTGCTTGTGTGTAGATTCACGGAGGTAAGAGAATCATCATTCAATAGGAGGCTTCAATCATGGATCGATTGTGAGTGTTTTCATCCTTCTCCCTTCCCTTTGTTTTATTTCAGTCATTTGGCATCTCGCAACTTTTAGTTTAGTTTATTCACTTTCTGTGTTTCATTACATTATTCTCGTATTCGAAACTTTGTACTTTGTCTGTATAGGATGACAGAGCGCCGCGTTGGTGTCCCAGCTCCGCACACTCATCCTCAGGATAGAGGCTTGACAAAGCCGTCCATGAGTCTCGAATCATGGATAATTGTCCTAGTTTGTTATTTTATCTCCTGGCTCATGTCAACGCCAATTTGCAGAGGTAATCGAAAGGACAATTTGTTCTAAAGGATGCATCATCCTTTAGGTGGAAAATTCCCTCCATTACATTTACAAGTAGGAGACAAAGATCTCAGCACCTTAGCAATAATTTCATCTTCTTCAAGGGTTCCACCGACACATCTGATGCATAGGACAAGATCATTCACCTTAGCCATAAAGGTATTTATGTTCTCATATTCTCCCATCTTCAACATCTCATATTTTCCTTTCAAGCTCCGCAACTTAGCAACTTTCACTTGTTTGTCTCCTTCATATAGGGTCTCAAGCTTCTCCCAGATCTCATGTGCAGTCTGAAGTCCCATTACATTTGTCATCTCTGAATCAGTCAGGGCACTCAACAATGCTTCCTTCACTCTAATGTTATGTTCAGCTTCCTTGATCTCATCAATAGTAACTAGTGCCTTCAAAGGAGCAGAATAGGCATTCTTTGTAATCTTCTAGTAATCTTCTCCAAGGCATCTCAAGTGCACTTACATCTGGTTCTTCCATATAGCATAGTTACTTCCATCAAATCTTGGACTCGCCTTCTTAAAGATAACACCTCCAGTTCCAGTTGCCATCCCGGATCTCCCCAAGAGGTTAAGCTTCTTCCAGAGGATCTATCTCTGATACCAATTGTTAGCAATAATAATGAAGGAAAACTGAGAGGGGGGGTGAACCGGTTTTCACCAGATCTACAAACTTAATCACAAATACAGATTTGATAAAATGCAACAATAACAAAGATAAGAAAATTGATAACACAAGTCACAACACCAAGATTTTGACATGGAAAACCCGGTTAAGGGAAAAACCGCGGTGGGAACCTACCCACAATATGATGATACTCTGCAGTTGTATGTGTAAGTATTACAATGGGGAATGCACATGCATTCAAGCACACTGCCTAGAGCTCACTGCTCAAAAGATAATGACCCGAAAGGATACAACCCTCAAGGAAGTCTCACTGATTTACAACAAGATTCAGACTACAATCTAGAAGGAATGAACTGCAATAATAGCATCTCCAAATGTCAGATGAAAGATCTGGTTAAGCACAATTGTCTGTTCTACAACACCAATCTCTTCTCAATACAACACACTGAAAGATGAATCCTTGTTCGCACATACACCACTCTCTAATAAGGCAGACACAACCCTTTATACATAAATTATATGACAATATCACCTATTTATACAATTCATCAACCTTGACAACAAGGTTGGCTAAACCCTCAACTCACAATTACAAAATTGCATCACACGATACAAGGATCAACCACCAGACTAGTATAATGATATACATGACATAACAATGACCTGATTCAAATTTTCAAATGCTCATCTCCACCGGTAATCACGCCAAGATCAATCGCAACACGCTACACCACCAGAAATACCGCATAACACGAAGAACATCAATGGATCAGCAAAGAACCAACAACTTGCACAA
The DNA here is from genome assembly GCF_030272615.1 of Cryptomeria japonica. NCBI lineage: Eukaryota > Viridiplantae > Streptophyta > Pinopsida > Cupressales > Cupressaceae > Cryptomeria > Cryptomeria japonica. The sequence continues at coordinate 346,789,587 of NC_081415.1, read as the reverse complement.
CAATCAATGCGGATCACCAACAAGCACGTTAGAATCATCAGTAACAGTTGCACCAACACCACTTATCAAATCTTCATTTGTCAATGTCTGAAACTCTAGAACACTTAAACATCAGCAACCATCACGAAGAAAGATAACTTGCGGAGCACCAAATCATAAACCATCTAAAAATTAAGATACACAAGACCATCCCAAACAATCTCCCAAAGACTCAGCTCAAGATCTGATCACACCGAAATATACCAGAGGAAATACTAAACTCTGCAAAGCAATGATCAGAAAAACAAACTACAAACCGGACCATATGGTATGATCAATTAAGCATCTCGGATCACCAAAACTAATACAGAAGAATATAATGATACTAGAAATACTACATACACCAAACCAAAATCCCAATAAACCAATCTGCAAGTACCAAAGCAATAAATCACAGGAATATGTTGACATCAATGACAACAACATATCCTAGCAGCAACAATGTCCAACAACAATCTCCTCTTCTCTATTACAAAAGATTATGCTTGAAAAAAGAGAATACATTGCTCAACCCTTTTTCAGAACTGAAAACTAAAACCTTTCTCTTAGTCGATTCTCACTCTTGCATCAAATTGCAATGGGGGTTCAGAGAAAATCCTCCCCTTCATTTGTTAATTCCATATCTAAAGAGTTTCTTCAACTCCGTCTGTCAGTTACACTAACTGATTCTTTTTTAAAGAATTGATTATCGAGAATAATAAATGCCTTTCCAAAACCTCGTGGGAGTAATATTTAATAAATTAAAAACTTACCAATGAGGATCTTATAATAATGCATACTAATATATGACTTTGGCAGATATTTGATTCCCATGAATCATTTTTTGATTTGTCTTATTACTTTTTTCACAATTGCATCTAAGATTCCTTTCATCGCCTATGTTTCCTTACTCCTCTACCTAACTGTGTTGGATTACTTTAGCATTTATGTTGCCTAGGCCTTCATGAAGGGACTGTTTGATATGGTTGACATTTATGAGTCCTGAATTTTTGCTTCTCATCTTCTTTTTATTTTATTAGGATGATACCAGCCAACTCTTAGATCTGGGGTTTAATAAGGAATCCATCACTCAATTCGAATAAATTGTTAATTTAATAGCCAAAGGCTATTATCGAATGTCCGTCTCCCAGGTTTCATAATTATGAGAAACTACAGTTTAGATTCTTTATTAGCATATTCTCTGTTGCTATAGAGGACTAGTATCTTTGCTACGGTCATTGTATGAATAGGATTGGATACGTTTGTTCATTCCATAATTGCTTTAAAAATTGCCGCATATATATATATATAGGTTTCATACTTATGAGAAACTACAGTTTAGATTCTTTATTAGCATATTCTATGTTGCTATAGAGGACTATTATCTTTGCTACGATCATTGTATGGATAGGATTGGATACGTTTGTTCATTCCATAATTGCTTTAAAAATTGTCGCGCGCACACACACACACACACACACACACACACACACACACACACACACACACACACATATCTGTGTGTGTGTGTGTGTGTGTGTGTACATATATATACCAGCCAACTCTTAGATCTGGGGTTTAATAAGGAAGCCATCACTCAATTTGAATAAATTGTTAATTTAATAGCCATAGGTTGTTATCGAATGTTTGTCTCCCAAGTTTCATACTTATGAGAAACTAAGTTTAGATTCTTTATTAGCATATTCTTTGTTGCTATAGAGGACTATTATCTTTACTATGATCATTGTATGAATAGGATTGGATACATATGCATATATATATATATATATATATATATATATATATATATATATATATATTTTATATATGTATATATATGTATGTATATATATTTATATACATATACATATATATATATATATATATATATATATATCTATATATATATATATATATATATATACATATACATATACATATATGTGTGTATGTATATATACACATACATATACATATACATATGTATATAAATATATATATGTATGCATATATATGTGTATATACAAACACACACACAAACATACATACATACATATACATATACAAATGTTGTCGCCCCAAATTCTCCCGCCACCCACCCCACATACATATATCTGTGTGTGTGTGCATACATATATATACATATGCATGCATGCATGTATGTATGTATGCATGTATATGTGTGTGTATATATATATATGCGCACACACATACATACATATACATATGTTGTCGCCTCAAGTCCATTTTTTTTTGTTGATGTCACTGGAGCAATTTATGAGCTGAGTGCCAAATACACAGGGTGCCATTTAGCTTTGGATGAAAACAGTTAACTGCTTTCGCTTGAAAGTTTCTAAAGCTTTTTCAGTAGATGAATTTTGTGCACGCATGTAATCATGCATTTTACAAGACCATTTTCTTTTCAGGCAATATGTTAAACAGTTTGCATACGCTCCCTAATCTCTACATCTATCTCTTGAGACCACATCTGTTATTGGCATTCAATAGAAGAGTTCATGTGGTATGGATCTGCTTCTTTAATCATTACAAGTCGTGATGTCTATGCTTCCACAGTTGGCATAATATTTAATAAAAAGCCTCTTTGGATGCCAGGACTGAACATATTGTGTTGCCAAACGGACTACCTTTGTTATCGGTGAGTCGCACGATTCTCGAACTTTTGAACCTCAATTTCGTTTGGTTCTAAAGTACAAAAAAAGTGCCAATGCTCTGACATTATATGGGATTTCAAAACCTTTCAAAACTACCCCATAAGATGCTAGTCGGATCTGTGATTGATTTTGTAACCATCGAACTAGATCGGGAAATTGGGTGGTTCATCAACCGCTTGAAAACCCGACTATGAAATCTTTTAAAACATTTCGACAATACCATTTGATACATAATCTTTCGATCATTACATTCTGTCAGATAATTCAACAACCCAATGTAGAGTATGTTCACTTTACGTAGGAAAGGTTCTCAATTATACATACAGTGATCTTGTCGTGTTCTAGAGAATTCCTTGTGGAAGCACACACTTCCGAGCAAAAAGGAACAAATACTTGCACAGTGCCTCGGGTAACTATGTTTGCTTCCTTTTATCATTGGTTTTTGATATGTCACACTATATATGTATATGTATATGTATATATGTATATATATATGTATATATATATGTATATATATGTGTATGTATAAGTATGTATGTATGTATATATGTGTATATGTATTGTATATATATGTGTATGTATGTATATGTACATATGTACATGTATACATATACATGTATATATGTACATATATATACATGTATATATGTGTGTGTGTGTACGCACATGTGTGTGTGTGTCACATAAATTAATAAAATAATATTAAATGCATTTAATACATTTTAAATAATTAGTTCTAAAAGAACCCGTGCAGTTTCTCAGACTTCACGTTGGTTCGTGTTGTAATGTGTGAATATGGTTGATAGTTAAAGGAACTTTATTTTTTGAAATAAGGGGTCTTTCAGGGTCGTTGTTTCTAACGATGTGAGATGTGCTAGCAAGTTCAAATTTATCTATTTGTTCCATATTCAAGATTTTAAGATATTAAAATAAAATATTGAGGGATAATTTAAATGAATTTGAAAAATAAAGTTAACAAAACTAAACGACCTGGTTTAATATATTATTTGAATACTTGATATATTGAATGTATTTGACAAACCTAAACTATCTAGTTTAATATAGGATTCAAAATAGGGAAATAATTATTTCTTTTCTTTTTTTTATTGTTTGGCTTGATGGTGAAATGGCAGACACACGAGACCAAAACAGTCTCGTCTCAGTAGACATGCACCACAAAATGACCCTTATACCCTGCATACCCCACGTATCTCACATGTGCTTGCTAAAAGAACAACACAAACGTGCTGATACACGGAGCGGTAGTACCTCTGTCCACCTTATAGACACGTAGATCTCCTTACCTACTCAACGAGGATGGAATAGGTCTATATTATTCCCCCAAGAAGAGAGGTATATTGCCCGCCATGCGGGCCAACAAGAGCAGACATGCTCTATAAAAGGCATACGACATGCATGAGGTAAACACCTAACATGTGTGACTGTTGAGTGTGGAGGTTCGAGTCCTCCTCAAGGCGTGCACACACACACACACACACACACACACACATATATGTATGTATATATGTATATGTATATGTATATGTATACATATGTATGTAAATATATATATATGTATGTATATATGTCTATATATGTATATATATGTATATTTATATGTATATGTGCACGTATATATATACATATATATTTATATATATATATATACACACATAGACACACACACATGTACACACACACACATACATACATATACACATATACATATACATATATATGTATACGTATACGTATATACATACATACATACATATATATATATATATATATATATATATAGAGAGAGAGAGAGAGAGAGAGAGAGAGAGAGAGAGAGAGAGAGATGTTGTTGAATTACATGGACATTGTTAGATTGTAGGGCTACTTAATTTGAGAGGTTTTGTTGAAAATGAATGATTAATAAGGTGTGAAGCTATTAATCTCTTGCCAACATCTAATAAAATTTTAAAATTTTACAAATACATTGCATTTGCTCTCAAACTACTAGAAACATTAGATGTCCCACATGATATTCCAACATTGTCAATTCCAAGTTTTAGATCTCCCCATCGTAAGAAAATCACGCATCTACTCTGTCCATCAATGTCTACTTCCTTTTCGTATTAATTGGATGTATTTCATCACCTTAGAATAAAACATCTTAGTATTATATGTAATGGGTACATCTAAGAGGTATTAAAGGTAAATTATTGAGTACTTAAATCAAATGATGTGTTGGAATGGTCATAGCTCCCCATGAACACACATCATGTTTTAATTGTTGACAAAAAAGGCAATTAAAAGTCAATCTCTTCTATTTTTTATTAAAGCAAAAACAGGTTTTGAAGGGACCCAAAACCCTTTACAAAAGGAGACCAGTTTGGACTTAGCAAGACATTAAGCCAAAACAAACCACAACAACAAAACAACCCCATAGAAAACATTTTCAATAATACAATGATGGGGCAGAGACAAAGCCAATCAGGGAATAAAACTCCCAAAAACAAAGACATGGGTTTAAACAGAAGGCTCCCCAAACCTGAAACAAAACCAGAGAAAGACTCGAAAAAATCCAACCATGGCTCCTCCAAACTAAAACCATCAAGATTCACACTTAGCACTACTCTTGTGGGAGCGGAGAGTCATATCAAAAGAGGGTTTTGAAAGCTTAGCTTTCTTACCCTTAATAGCAATCCAAACCTCCTCCACCTGTGCTGCCTTGTTATGCCAAGCCAACAGAAATCCACCATCAATCTAAGAAAGAGAACTAGCAAAAAGAGCATTCACCATATCAGGGGAATCAACAACATTCCTCCCTACATTAGAAGAGCCACTGAGATTGATAGTCGGAACGTTGTCACAAGACACATCAACCTGAGGTCCAATCCCTCTTGCATTTGGGGAATCACCATGTACAACCTGCTTAGCATCAACGTTCCCTCCCTTTGAGACATCTAAAGAAGATGTCGCATCAACTTTCCCACCATTTGTGGTCTCCGGTGAGGAAGCCGCAACAACCCGTGAATCCAACGCAACCACCTGAGAAAAACTCCTAGGTTGCTCAATTTTTTTCTCAACCGTATAGTGTTGTTCAGAAGCCCCTTTTCACCACGAAGCTGGCATAAGTAAATCTCTTTTGTTGACATCTTCCTCACTCTATAAATAATATAGATACAATAAAATAATTATCATAAAAATTAAAATTTATTAGTATTATATTATGCAATAAATTACATATGTTTTAAATAATAAGCAGATTAAATTTTTGCAAGATTTTTAGGGGCAATCCAAGCACCTTTGGGTTTGGTTGTATTATCAGAGACCATGAAGAGCATATAATTGGTATAGCTTTTGGTTGTATAAGTTGAAGAGCGTATGGCACTCCTTTTAGGCCTACAGACTTGTTCACGCCTAGGCATAAATAAGGTGCAAATAGAAGGTGCATCTCATATTATTATAAATGCAACAAGGAAAAAGGGATTGAGAATTAGAAAATCAACAAAATTGAAAATAAATTTTGACCCTAATTCAATAAAAAAATATACTTTTATAATCAAACACGTTTATAAAGAAGGGAATCATCATATAGACACTTGCAATTTTAGTATTGGTCATGGCGCATGGCTTTTATCAAGAGATGATTTAAGACTTTGTATGTTGAAATTCCCCTCTTTATTTTCATGATCATTCAAAACCATTAAGAAATCTAACAAATCTCCACAATGGGGCTAAAGATTATGAATTTGTGGTATGGATTGTGAATACCAATGCATATTACCTAGACCATCACTATCTAGAAGTATGACTGGAGATTGCAAACATGGAAATCATTTATTAATCATTGAACTATTTGTCAATTTCGTCCACAAAAAAAGAATCATCCACTAAACAAATGAAACCTATCAACATTCTGTTGCACATGAAAAATCCTGCAACTACTAATATATATTTTATCAGATTATGTAATAGGGGATTGTAATCCCTGGCCTTAAAAACATCTCATAATGGTATAGCTTTTGGTTGTCAATTTTGTCCACAAAAAAAGAATCATCCACTAAACAAATGAAACCTATCAACATTCCGTTGCACATGAAAAATCCTGCAAGTACTAATATATATTTTATCAGATTATGTAATAGGGGATTGTAATAGGGGATTGCAATCTCTGGCCTTAAAAACATCTCATATCGGTATAGCTTTTGGTTGTATAAGTTGAAGAGCATATGGCACTCCTTTTAGGCCTACAGACTTGTTCACGCCTAGGCATAAAAATAAGGTGCAAATAGAAGGTGCATCTCATATTATTATAAATGTAACATGGAAAAAGGGATTGAGAATTAGAAAATCAACAAAATTGAAAATAAATTTTGACCCTAATTCAATAAAAAAATATACTTTTATAATCAAACACATTTATAAAGAAGGGAATCATCATATACACACTTGCAATTTTAGTATTGGTCATGGCGCATGGCTTTTATCAAGAGATAATTTAAGACTTTGTATGTTGAAATTCCCCTCTTTATTTTCATGATCATTCAAAACCATTAAGAAATCTAACAAATCTCCACGATGGGGCTAAAGATTATGAATTTGTGGTATGAATTGTGAATACCAATGCATATTACCTAGACCATCACTATCTAGAAGTATGACTGGAGATTGCAAACATGGAAATTATTTATCAATCATTGAACTATTTGTCAATTTAGTCCACAAAAAAAGAATCATCCACTAAACAAATGAAACCTATCAACATTCTGTTGCACATGAAAAATCCTGCAACTACTAATATATATTTTATCAGATTATGTAATAGGGGATTGTAATCCCTGGCCTTAAAAACATCTCATAATGGTATAGCTTTTGGTTGTCAATTTCGTCCACAAAAAAAGAATCATCCACTAAACAAATGAAACCTATCAACTTTCCATTGCACATGAAAAATGCTGCAACTACTAATATATATTTTATTAGATTATGTAATACGGGATTGTAATAGGGGATTGCAATCTCTGGCCTTAAAAACATCTCATATTGGTATAGCTTTTGGTTGTATAAGTTGAAGAGCATATGACACTCCTTTTAGGCCTACAGACTTGTTCACGCCTAGGCATAAATAAGGTGCAAATAGAAGGTGCATCTCATATTATTATAAATGCAACAAGGAAAAAGGGATTGAGAATTGGAAAATCAACAAAATTGAAAATAAATTTTGACCCTAATTCAATAAAAAAAATATACTTTTATAATCAAACACATTTATAAAGAAGGGAATCATCATATGCACACTTGCAATTTTAGTATTGGTCATGGCGCATGGCTTTTATCAAGAGATAATTTAAGACTTTGTATGTTGAAATTCCCCTCTTTATTTTCATGATCATTCAAAACCATTATGAAATCTAACAAATCTCCACGATGGGGCTAAAGATTATGAATTTGTGGTATGAATTGTGAATACCAATGCATATTACCTAGACCATCACTATCTAGAAGTATGACTGAAGACACACTTGCAATTTTAGTATTGGTCATGGTGCATGGCTTTTATCAAGAGATAATTTAAGACTTTGTAAGTTGAAATTCCCCTCTTTATTTTCATGATCATTCAAAACCATTAAGAAATCTAACAAATCTCCACGATGGGGCTAAAGATTATGAATTTGTGGTATGAATTGTGAATACCAATGCATATTACCTAGACCATCACTATCTAGAAGTATGACTGAAGATTGCAAACATGGAAATCATTTATCAATCATTGAACTATTTGTCAATTTCGTCCAAAAAAAAGAATCATCCACTAAACAAATGAAACCTATCAACATTCCGTTGCACATGAAAAATCCTGCAACTACTAATATATATTTTATCAGATTATGTAATAGGGGATTGTAATAGGGGATTGCAATCCCTGGCCTTAAAAACATCTCATAATAACATTAAATCCAAGGTTCTACGAGGATATGCCCTCTTGAACTACAATTAGTGCACTAGCATGACCATAACTTCCCATAATAACAATTAATGCATGCACAAGTATGACCATAACTTGCAAAAAGACTCTTTACAATTTTAAATAATAGTGACAAGGTATTATTGAATGAGATGGAGAAATGAGTGAATCATATTTTTGGAAAAGAACGAGACAGTACAATAGGTATTCATTCCAAAACGCCATTAGCATCTAAATGGAGGCGAGAGGATCCTCCATTTTCTCTGATCCTTTTCACAGGAGGAGAAACGGAGGAGAAATCTGAACACATGCCAATGATATCCTCCTGACATGTTAGCTGATGATATTCCACTAATTGATGAAGATATTCATTCTCTCTTGTCAGGTTTGCATTCTCCTGAGCCAAGCGACCTTTCTCTGCCAGAAGAACTTCCAGCTGCAGCCTCACCTGCAAAGTCCACAAAATTCACACATTCACACTATTTTCATGATTCTATTTAAATTTTGACAAAATCTAGGTAAGAGGGCTGTAAAAATCTAGTTCTGGTAAAAGCATTTATTTGAAAGAGAGAGCTCACCAGATCATCTTCTTCAGGCCTCACACCATCACCAACCCTATCCCTATCCCTCAACCGTGAGTTCTCCTCTTCAAGAAAAGCGCAGCGCTCTCTCACAAAGCACAGATCCGCTTTCAAGGATGTCATCTGCCGTTGAAGGAGTTTGGCTTTGCAAGCCAAGGACTTCGCCACCTGTTGAACATCAACCCTGTTTCAAAAATATTGATAGCAAAATAGGGAAACCCTTGAGAGCAAAACAGGGAAACCATAAAGTAAAATGATAAGCACAAATCTCACATTTAGATTATCTCCCAGATTCTCGGCATTCTTCTTAGGGTTTGGGCTGCTAGCTAGGGCCTTCGCCACCTGCTGAGCATCACCCCTGTTTTAAAACCCTTGAAAACAAAACAGAGAAACCACTAAGAAAAAACAGAAAATACAAGTCTTACGTGTTGATGATCTCTCGTATTTCCCTTGGAGCTTGGGCTAGGGGAAACTGCAACGGAAATCACCTCTTTTAATGATAATGATAGCGCTTCTTCTCCCATTTTCATTTCTTCATGTTCCTGCTAATGTTCAAATTCATTCAATTACTTGTGATGGATGAATTAAGAGGTAAAAGGTAATTTGTTATTTAGGCATCCAATTAACACAGGATTGTTTACCCAGTAAATGCAAATGGCTTACCTCCACAGCAGCATCAGCAGTTGCAGTGGTAAGAGCGTTGGTGAGCTGAGTTAGAGAAGAGGCCACAGCCTGCATTCCCTCATCCAACAACTTCATATCCTCCTTCTTCCTCTTCTTGTTTTCATCCTGCAAAGTGCAAGCGTGTTAAAGCCAAAATCTGCAAGGCAAAGGCATTACAAGGCAGGAAGTGCAGTGCATATACATTTGATGACGAATCTGAAAGACATCTGCTCCTCTTGTTCAATCTATTCCACAGCTCCTCATCCTCTTTCAATGGGCTCTTTTCCTGAGGAGTCATCAAACGGCCCTGCAAATTTGAAATCCATAAGAAAGAAAGCACAAAAATTGAACTGAAATAAAGTTACAGGAGGTCTGAGAGGTTTCTAAAATCCTTACCATCACCATTTTTGAAATGCAGAGGTGTGAGAGAGGGATTTTACAGCAGAATGAATGAATTACCCAATGAAATTATAAATGAATGAAATCTGATAGACAAAACGGTGGGTTAAACGGCTCCTCTTTTGGGAATCGAAACCGTGCCTTTCACATCAAAGCCTTCCTATTTTTTATTAATTCTGGGACTGCCAGTCTAGTCCAACGGTCATATTTTGCCTGGTCTAACATGGACGAAAGTTTTTGCATGTTATCTCCTCGAGTGCAGAGCGGTTTAAAAGATGAGTAGAGTTCAAATCTCTGTATACTACTTCCAAAGGAGGGCCCCTCCCTATAAATTGAACAGGTTTTTTCTTTATATCACATAGCACTATTTTGGGTTCTTCCCTAGGTTAGTTTCTTTAATGTTCATTGATTTTCGATTTTTGATGTTATTTTTTTGTTGATTAAAAGATTTGGGATCCTTTCAAAATTTGTTTCTAGGTCAAAAGTATTTATCTTAATAAAGAACATAACACTTTTTTTATTAGCATAGAGAAATTTATCTAAAGTATCTTAATAGATAGTTTATTTCATTTATTAATACAATGACAAGAAGGGGTGAACTTTAATGGTGTGAATGTGTGAACATAAACTCTCATCTTTTATCTTCATTTTGAAAGTCATTTACACATTTAAATAGTAATATTTAATAATAAACATAATGCTTTTAAAATACTTCCAATTTGATCATCTCTTGATATTTTTTTAGATAGATGTATTTAAGATATCTATACTAGTATATACTAAATTGATTAAAAATAGTTGTTTTGAGAAGGATATTTTTTAATATATTTTAGATAGATTTTTCTAAAAGTAACAATGAAGCATAGAATTATGTTTCTCTTGTGTATGACAATGTAAATGACTTCTATCTTAAACTAATTATTAAGTAAATTTGTAGAGATTTCAAGAGTATATAAAAATATAGAAATTCAAAACAATTTTCTAGAAAGTTTTCCTTAGTCCATGTTGTTAGTATGGACTATTTCTAGTTTAAACTGTGGATTTTTACAATATAAATGACTTATATCTTAAACCAATTATTAAAAAAAAATGTATCAAGAGTATATAAAAAACATAGAAATTCAAAATAATTTTCTATAAAAATTGTTATAGTCCATATTGTTAGCATGCATTGTCTCCACTTTAAACTATTGGAACTTTTTCCTTCTATGTTTTTTGTTTATGCGATGTGAACTTTTTCCCTCAACATTGTTAGCATACATTGATTCATTTTCTTTTCCTTCTTTCTACTTCTTGATCATGGATCAAAGAGTTTCGAACATTTTTACTATGCATTGATTCATTTCTCTTCTCTCGGTTTCTACTTTCTAATGATAGATCATGGAGTTTGATCCAAAATGTTGAGAGAAAATTCACACAGTTTATATCAAACATAATGTATAAGTATGTAATTTCCCCTTCTTGGACCACATCATCCCCCAATCCATTTTCATCCCCATGTACTTGTACCTTTGTGCATTTCTATACATTTGGCCTTCTTCCTATGTCAATATTTGCTCTTATACATACATAATCATTCATTATTAGCCCACATCTGTGTCTTGTTTTGATGGATTGTCTCAACTTGATTTACATATTGACACATTAAGTGCTAAGTTTGGTTCCTTCCCAATCCTTTTTCTATGCATTTGACCTTATCCCTCGGTCAATTTTTGCACTTATACATACATAATCACCTTATTATAAGCCTACGTCTCCATAATCTAATCCCTAGGTCAATTTTGCAATGGGAAGGTTCAATCTTGTATAGTACAAAATTGACCTCAAAATAAAATTAAAATTAAAATTCTAATTAAAATAAAAATTTTAAGCCTCAAATTGTTTTTGATTAAATAAAAATAGGTTTTAAGGGACCCAAAACCCAGATACATAAGAAAGATATTCAATAAAGCAACAAAATACAACAGCAACGAAACACCAGCAAAAAGACCAACAACATAGGAAAGGACAACAAAAGGCCAGCAAGAAGTTGGCCCCAAGCCTAGCAAAAAACAAAATTTAGAAATTCTTCATGGTTTCTTCTGCATCTTGTACCAAAAGCATCATAGCCTTTGCCGCTTCCCTCAAATCAGTATTTTCCTGAGTAGTCTGGTTATCTTTCATCTTCATTTCCTTCTCCACCGTAGTCTGTCTGGTTCTGCGCCTAGAGGTCTGGTGGCTTAGGCTGGAAGTAGGAGCTTCTTCAATGACCACCAGGTTCTTCTCCTGGTTTTTCTTTTCTAGATGATTCACCAGCGCGTTCATGTTCTGGGAGGAGACTTTTAGAACCTGGAGGCTATGATCCATAAGGCTTTTCAGGGCTTTCTCGTTTCTAGCCATCCGGGCATTGACATTGTCCTTATCCTCCTCCACCTGTTCCTTCAATATTTTGATGACGTCCTCCAAATGTTTTAGGTCGCCTTTAATCAAGTCTTTCTCCAGCCAGTCTTCCATTTCCATTTCTTCCTCCGCTTCACTATTCTCCATCTCCTTGTGCTGCTTCCCAGAGTCAGACATGTTGATCAGCTTGTTGATCTTAACTTCCAACTCCCTCTGTTTACCCTGCATGCTGGTAATGTTTTCCACCACCCACTTCTGAAAATTGAAGAATTGAAGGGTGCAATTGCGGGCGATATCCAGAATGGTTTCTGCAGAATCCTTACTTTGTTTCGTCTCCTCCGCATTAGGGTTTTCACCTTCCTTAGGCTTCAGAGCCTCTTTCTCAGTTTCTGAGCCTTCAATATTAGGTTGACGATTCTTAGAATTGCCCCCTTCCTCTCCTTCCTCGTAATTCTCCTCCTTATTGATCTCCTTTTCAGAAACTTCTTCATTATTCTTTCCCTCTTCTTCCTCACAAAGCACATCCTTTTTTTCCTGAACAATATCAACCTTCCTTTTTTTATGGGTAGGGGTTCTGGTCTCCCCAGTTGAATCAGAGTCTATGCTTTTCTCAGAAATCTGAGCATTGAGAATTAAAGGGTCATCCTTTGTTGCCCTAGTCTTATCCTTCATATATTCATAAATCAGCAGAATGAGACCCTGGTGTGCTAGAGGGTAGGAACTAGGTTTTTTAATATGGTCGGCCAAGCTCTCGTTAAGAGAAGAGGCTAAATAGAAGGGCAAGGAAATTTTCACCCCATGGCGGAAGTGGTTCAGGATGGCGAAGTGATAATTGTAAATTTTCGTAAACCTACCATCCACAGTTAAATATTCCATTAAAGCCCTAAGAATTTTTTGCCAGAAAGGTTTTACCTGTTGGGGGGTGAAGTATGATATATTGTCCTTCTTCTCCAGGTTACTCTTCTCGTCCTCCGTCTTAGGGAAGTTTTTGAAGGCCTCAGCAGCGTACTTTCTATCCCTATAGAATTTGGTCCCCTCCATCTTGAGCCTCGTTACCTTTGAGATCAGACTTTCATCGATGTGCCAGATTTCCCCAAACAGGGTAGCCCTGTTATTGCTCTAGCTTTTTGCGAACCCTTGAGATACAGAGCTTCTACTACCATGGAGCTTCTCCATATAATCCGTGAACACGTGTCGGTGGAGCCTTCTCCACACCTTCCTTTCGCTCTTCCAGTGCTCACAACCGGACGGTTCATTCCTGTTAAGGCTGCCTCCCATTCTGCTTTCCAGGTCACAATCACCTTTGTTACAACTCTCGGCCCGCAAGTAAAACTCTGTGTTTCTGGTTTCTCCTTGAAGAGAGACTTTCACAATTTTGAGATTGCCATTCATGTTCATATGAACCTGGCTATTATTACAATTACCTCTCTCACACATGTGTTCTTGGTTATGATGCTGAGTAGCACTCATCGACTGGCAGTTCATTCGCCCCCATAATCTGTCATTGGTACTCATTCCCTAGAATTCAATCATAATATTTGCTTGCTCCATTAAGGCGATCAAAAAATAATTGTTCCTTAATCTCCCACTTAATGTGATCTTCCCCTATATATTTGACGCCCTTTTCCAAATTAACCCCTTCATTAGCAAAGATATCTGCTACCTTGTTACCCTCTCTAAAAGTATGGGTTAAAATAATGCTAACATAGTTATTAAGGGTAGTCTTAGCATTTTTAATAATATTAGCAATATTCCAAGAGACTGAACTAATACCTTTGAGGGCTTGTATAATATTTAAGGAATCCCCTTCAAGCTAGATTTTTTTAAATTTGAATTCCTGGGCTAACTGGAGGCTCTTAAGCATGGCCATAGCTTCAGCCACATGGTTGTTTTGGATTTCAAAAGGGGAAGCAAAAGCAGCAATACACCTTCCTTGAGCATTTTTGATAACTCCACCTCCACCAGCCTTTCCAGGGTTCCCTTTGGCTGCCCCATCAAAATTAACTTTTATCCAGTCATAATCAGGGAACCTCCAAACAATGTTATCTCTCTTCTTCTTGTTATCCACTCTATAGACCTTATGAATCAGGTTCCATTGAGTAATAATATCTTTTTCCATATCATTCATATTTATATTAGCCCATTGCTGATTATTCTTGTGAGGGATGTTGATGTTCTCCTTTATAGCCCTGCATATTTTTTCAAAGACAACTTGAGTATTACACTTTTCTTCCCTAAATATCCTGTTATTCCTTTCTTTCCAAATGCCCTAGCATATCATGGGGAGGGTCAGGGACCACAGGTTTTTAATAATTTGACATTTGGTAGGATAATTCCATTGCCATATTATATCCTTAATGCTTTTGTTCATGACCCAATTAATTTTCCATTTTTCCCACATTTTACACCAGATTTCCCTAGTGAAAGAACAATGAAAAAATAGGTGATCAACTGATTCCCCCTCCTTCTGACAGAGCTCACATCTGTTAGGGAATTTGAAGCCCCTTCGAATTAAATTATCAATAGTAAGGATACTATTATGAGAAGCGAGCCAAAAGAACATGTTGACTTTAGGGATCAAGATGTTGTTCCAAACTTTACTCCAAAAGGGATTGCGGATTTGAGAAAAAGTGTTTTTATAAGCAGAAGAAACTGTGAATTCACCTTTAGGGTCACTTTTCCAAAGGAAAACATCATCATAGTTGTTGTTAGGGGAAAAGGACAACAACTCTTTCTGAATAGAGGAAAGACCAGGATGGATGTCCTCAAGATTGGCCCATTTATTCTCCTTCCAGTAGTCACAAACCATCAGCCCAAACCTCCTTTTACATTCTTCAATAACTTGATTGTTGTTTTGATCAAATAGGGCTTCATTCTTCATCCAGGGGTCTTCCCAAAACCTTATTCTGTCACCTTTTCCAAGGACCCATCCAACTCCAGCTTTTGCAACTTTTATGGCTTTGGTTACACTATTCCAGATGAAAGATCTAGCCGGGATATCTTCATCATTGAGGATCCCTTGGATAGTCTAATTCTTAATGTATTTGTCAAACCAAATTTGACTCCAGTCTTTCTTAGTGTCATATGCTCTCCATAATTGCTTGGCAAGAAGAGCTTTGTTAAAAGTTTTAATAATTTTAATCCCCAACCCTCCTTTGTTCTTTGGTCTACACACTTTGTCCCATGCAATCAAAGGTATTCTCTTCTTTTCTTCAACTCCTGACCATAAGAATCTCTTCTGAATTCTTTCCATAGTTTCAACAATTTTAGCCGGAATACCAAACAGACTGAGGGCATAAACAGGGAGATTTTGAAGAGTTGCTTAGAGGAGCTGCATTTTCCCAGCTCGAGATAACATTGAACCTTTCCATCCTACAAGTCTCTTATTAATTTAATCAATGATCATATTCTAGAAAGAATTTGGGGGAGCCATCCCTAAGGGAAGACCTAGGTAGGTAGAAGGAAACAATTCCACTTTACAACCATTTATATTGGCTATTCTCTGTTGTCTTATGACTGGAGTATTGAGAAAGTACATAGCTGATTTATCCCAGTTAACTAGTTGACCAGTTGCCAAAGCATAGGAGTTGAGAGCAGTTTTGAAGGCTTCAGCCTCCTTGACTGAAGAGTATCCCATGATGATAGTATCATCAACAAATTGTTGATGAGTGCAAAACACATTGGCAGAAGAAGGTTGAAGACCTTTGATAGTTTTGCTTTGTTTCATTTTATGAATCATTCTACTCATACTTTCAGCCAGAATGGTAAAAAGGATAGGAGATATGGGGTCTCCTTGTCTTAGCCCTCTAGAGTTTTTAAATTTTTTTGTAGGAGATCCATTAACCAAAATAGAGAACATAGGAGTAGTGATTAGTTCTCTGATTATTTTGATAACCTTACCATCAAAACCAAAAACCCCCATGATTTTAAATAGAACATCCCATTCAACTCTATCATAAGCCTTTGCCAAATCCAACTTTATCAAGAAACCTTCTTTCTTTGCAGCGCTGAGAGAGTGTATGTTCTCATGAACAAGAATGATTGAATCAAGAATCTGTCTACCAGGAACAAATCCTTTTTGCTCTTCAGATATGATGAAGGGAAGAATCGCCAACATTCTAGTCGTCATCACTTTGGATATTATTTTATAGAAAGAGTTGCATAGACTAATAGGCCTAAATTTTCCCATAGAATCTGCCCCAGCAACTTTGGGGATTAAGGCAATAAAAGTGGAGTTCAACTCCTTAAGGATTCTTCTGGATCCAAAGAATTCTTTAACCGCATTAACTGTATCCTTCCCCACAATATTCCAAAATTCTTGAAAGAAAAACATAGGGAATCCATCAGGGCCCGGAGCTTTATCCCCTTGAAAGGAGAAGACAACTTTTTTGATTTCTTCAGCAAACGGGATGGCAGCAAGGGTCTTATTCTGAAAAGGGTTTATAATATTAGGAATATTGTTAACTAGATTGAGTTGATGGGTCTGATCAAGATCCTCATTACTAGATAAAAGCTACTTGAAGAATCTAACAGCTTCATCCCTGATTTCATCCTTATTTGTCAGAGTGTTGTTCTCAATAGTTAACTTTATGATTCTATTTGCTACCTTATGCTTTAGGGAAGTCATATGGAAAAACTTAGTGTTTCTATCCCCTGCCTTTAGCCATATAGCCCTGGATCTCTGTCTCCAATATATTTCTTCCCTAGAAATTATGGTATGAATGTTGTCAAGGACCTTATCTTCCATGGCTTTGGAATACTTTTTGTAGCCCTCTTTCTGGATGGAGATTTGAATCTGGTCCAGTTCCTCCTTTAGCTTTTTCTTTGAATCAAAAATATCACCAAAGACCTTTTTGTTCCAAGTCTTAATGTTGATTTTGACATTTTTAAGTTTTTTGGCAACTTTATACATGGTTGTTCCATTAATATCAAGATTCCACCATTCAGCAATGGACTTTTCAAGATTGGGGTGGGATATCCACATCTTTTCGAAGCGAAAAGGGAATCTTTGATTTTGCTTAGAGTTCTCAGCAACAAAGGAAATGGGATAATGATATGATCCAATTCTATTAATAATAGAAAGGGAACAACTATGAGAAAGAATCCAATCATTAGAGAGAAGAGCTCTATCAAGTCTTACCTGGATAAGATCTTCAGCATCTCTTCGGTTTGACCAAGTGTAGGTGGCTCCACTAAGATCCAAGTCAATGAGAGCATTGTCATTGATAAAGTCCATCAGGTCGGATCTGCTTTCAGGTTGAGCTTTGACTACTTCCAAATTTTTCTCTATCTAGCAGAGGAGTATTGAAATCTCCCATTACAATCCAACTATTCATAGAGAAATTTTTCCTTTTTTGCTGAACTTTTTCCCAAAATTTACTTCTAGCATGTTTGGAATTAGGGGCATAGATATTAGTTATAACAAATTCCTTCTCATCATAAATATTTCTAGCTTTTAAGGATAGAATATTGCCATCCTCATCTATCATATCTCCGGAAGTTGTGCTTTTATTCCAGAATATAGCAACTCCTCCAGAGGTGCCATTTGAGCTACTGCCACAGACTCCCCCATTTTTAAAAAACTTAAGTTTCTCCACTTTCTCTTTGCTCATTTTAGTTTCCTGAATGAGGATAATATCCGGATTTGGATCTCGAATAAGATTCCTTAATATATCCTATTTATTGAGACCGTTTAGGCCTCTGATGTTCCATGATATTACCTTCATTTTGAAACTTGGGGGCAAGACTCCTTGATAGTTCTCTGCCTTCCATCAGCTATGTTTTGTTTACTCTCCTGGTCCCTGTGCCATTTCATGGTTTTGCGTCCTGGTGGGGATCTTGATGCCCCAAAATCTGCCTTAGACCTGGTTCTGGTTTTTACTACATTAGGACCTCCTATCTTCTTGGTCTTAATTTTCTTTTCATTTTCTATCGTATTTTCTTCTTGTTGTTTTGCCCTGGATTCATCATCTGCCCTGGATTCATCTTGTCTGTTACTCCAAATCTTTTCTCTTTTCCGGGGTGAAGTGGTCATATTTACTTCTATGTTCTGGAATAAGGCATTTAAGTTTGCTTGTGGTGATCCAAACTTGTTGCTCCTTCTCATTTCTATTTCCTGTTCCCAAAGCTCTTTCCCTAAACAGGGTTCTTCTTTCTCTGACATGGGTTCATATCGTTCCTCATGATGAGAGTCAGTGATATCCTCAATCTCACCATCCTCAAGGGTCTCTGTACTAATTTCATCCTCCTTTTCTTGCAACTGAAGGGCTTCAAAGGTATTACCTATTTTGATCTCAAACTCCTTAGTTTCATTCTTCTTGTTCCCCTTCACAGTGGGGTCTTTAGTTAAGTCATTGGATTCATTTTCCTGATTTATTGAAATTAGATTTCCACTTTTTTCTTCTGCCTTATTGCAGACTTTGTTGTTAATTTTTTCTTTCCATATCGGTTTATTAATATTTTTGTCTTGAATCCTAGGTCTTTTAGGGCTGCTGGGACAAGCCTTAGCCCAGTGACCTACTTTTTTGCAAGAAAAGCACACAAAACGGAGAGATTCAAATTCAATGGCTTGTTCCCATAACCCAAGTTTGGAATTTATATCAATGGTACTGGGGAGATCCATATTCTGTGAAATGTTGATGCAGATGCGTGCATACACTAGTCTCTTGCGAGCTATAGTCATTGGGTCTATCACAATAAGCTCCCCAAAGGAATTAGCAATTCCTGAGAAAACATCCTCCACCCAGTACTCCAAAGGTAGTCCAGGCAGTCTAACCCACACTGGGGCA
Source organism: Cryptomeria japonica (assembly GCF_030272615.1). NCBI lineage: Eukaryota > Viridiplantae > Streptophyta > Pinopsida > Cupressales > Cupressaceae > Cryptomeria > Cryptomeria japonica. Next base: position 346,770,128 of record NC_081415.1, on the reverse strand, counting down.
GATTCAAAAAAGGAATCATTTAGTTCCATGTTAGGGGTCCATTTTCTAATAGAAAGAGATGATTTACCAAACATCCAGGAGCCTCCACTTAGAACTGCTTCCAAATCTTCCCTGCATGAAAAAGAAAACACAAAAAAACCCCGTGGCAAGGCAGAAACTTTAGCCTGTCCTTTCATTCTCCATTTTCTTTTAACAAAGGATCTAACATCCTCAATATTAGGTCGGGGTCTGACAAATTTTCCCACCAAAGAAAGAGTCATTAAAGAAATACTATGGTCAATAACCAGATCAGGAACCTCAATCGCAAGTTTACCTATTCTATTGTCTGATATATCCTTCACAAAGGGGAGAGAATATTTACTAGTCGGTTTACCAGATGCATGTCTAGCGAAGAGGCTATTCCATGGTTTAGGTATTCGCCCCTCCTTGGTAGTACTTGAATCAGCCTGCACCGCCTCAGTGCAAGAACCTTGCATGTTTTTTAATTTTTCAGGATCAGGAGGAGGGTCCCATGTTCGTGGGTCCCCATCCTATCTTCCATCCTCATCATCAATTGTTTGTCCTCGAGCTGCAGTGGATTCAAACCCAGAGGACCCAGCATTGTTGTTCCCTCCATTTCTCGAATTCAAATTTCCCCCTGCAAACGTTGTTCCCTCCGCTGTTCCCTCCATTCTAGAGAATAGTTGAAAAAACCCCTTGTGTTATTATGAATGAGACAATGCCTAAACCTCAAATTGTTGACTCCTACTCATCTCCCCTAATCATTTAGAAGTTGGCTCAATACATGTTTATTAGACCGGTCTTTATGTCTTACTATTTAAGATATACATTTGTGCATATAATTATCATCTAAAAATAACAATGATTTAACATTTAGATCAAAATCCTCTAGAACTCAAGTGCATATTCAAAATTGATATTATTTTATACACCATGACAAATTAGTTTTACACTATATTAATTATTATTCTTCATCATTATTTAAAAAAAAAAGCTTTGAATCCTCTTACATCTAATTTTCAATAATGTGAAAGTGAGAACCTCAAATAAATCTAGGTTAAATAACTAATTATATATTTTATTAGATTAACCTACATATATGTAATAGGGGATTGCAATATGTTGGCATTAAAAAATTCTCATAATAACATTAAATCCAAGGGTCTCTAAGGATAAGCACTCTTGAACACCATAACAATTAGTGCACAAGTATGACCATAGCTTACAAAAAGACTTTCAATTTTTAATAATAGTGACAAAATGTATTATTAGCTCCTGCCTAGGTTGGAATACTAATGCATCCATTTTTTTTTTATCAATTTAACCAATCATTGTGAGCAACAATTTTAGTCTATATAATTACATTTTTTATTTCATAATTTAAAAAATATCATTTAACTTTGTCTCTATTGGTTCATGTTGGGAATAGTCATTGCAAAATTCATATTGTTGTTTATATTTTTTTATAAATTTTGTCAGCTCAATTAATGACTTGAATGATATATACAAAATTCATATTGTTGTTTATATTTTTTTATAAATTCTATACATCTTAATAAAATTATATTGTTGACTTTAATATTATGTTGTCTCATTGAATGACATTTGTGGTGTCATTTGTATCTATCCAATTCAATATACAATTTAAAAAAAAATTAGACATTGTAATTAAAAAAACACCTACCTAATTTATGTATTGTCTATCTAGTTTAATGTTTTGATTATTTTTTAATATTTTGTTAAATTTTTATGTATATATGATTTGTATAATATATAATAAAGTATTATTGTATAAACATAAATAGATACAAATATTTAAAATCCTTTAATAATAACCCTAAATAATAATTTTTTTTACTAATTATACTTAATTTACTTTAATTATTATTTTACGTTGAAGAGTTTTCAAATATGAAATGAATGACTTGCATATTGAAATACATGGCTATGAATTGTAAAGAAAGGTGCAAGATGATACAAATAATCTTGACCGTTCATGTTTTTTTTTTTTATTTGACTGCTTGAACGCAATTCTGAACCTATCCAAACACACTTGCAGAAAAAAGCATCCAAGTAGACCAAATTGATGGACAAAAAAACTATGCTCAAGTTCCTTATTGCTACAAACATTTGCCTTCCTACACATCACCAATATTAAGGGAGTTAGAATGTGTAGAGAAAGTCATTTATTATATCATTAACAATAGCTACCATGTGACTAATATAGAGCATCATGACACAGAGGCAAATGGATGATCTCAAATCACTAATGAGGCCTTACAAAGTCACAACACCTTTGGACTTACAAACTCCTCAAACATCATCATACCCGGGTTCCTAGATTGCAGGGAAAATGAACTTCTAGGGGTAGCAGAGGGTTAACTTTTGGACTCCAAGAAACAATTGACATGAACATGTTAAAGACACTTAACAAAACCCCAAAAACAACTTGTTTCAACCATGACATTGCTTGGGAACCAATTTCAAGGTGACTTCTTCCTCACGGTGCACCTAGGTCTAGTAACCTTTCATGTAGATATTGTACGAAAACAAAAGACTCAACCATCAATGAACACCCAATGGAAACAAATATGGGTTGATTTAAATAAGGATGAAAACTCAAGAGAGTTTCACAAAGATTATTTATGAGCATTTAGGATTGTCCTAAGACTGTCACAATTTTAGGCTTGTAATTAGACCCCTTTTCCAAGGAAGTACACCAAGGACTCATACAAGCACCCACCCATGGTTACAAAAAGTTATATTATGTCCCCACAGTGGCCTTTCCACCAATTTTGGATGTCCTAAGATTCACCTTTTCACTTAGCACTGTCATTTGCAGCCTTTAGTCAACTTTCCTAGGCTTGTCACATAGAGATGCTAGGCCTAGGGTTTCAAATATCTCCCTCCAAACTCATTCTCCTATCCCACAACCTTAAAAATATCAAATAAAACACAAAAAACAAACATTCCACCAGGTTTCATGTTCTAACCCTGATGGAATGTGGACAAATTGTCTTTTAATTGACCAAACACTAGATAAGGAGGGTTTTTAGACCACTTTCAGAAAATCTTCAATATCTACCTCGATTCTTAATGTTTTTATACCAAATCAATGCCAAAAGGTATTTAAATCTCCCCTCTTATATAATGTGACCCTCATTCCCTTACAGTGTCGCACAATTCTGTACTAATCATGGGAACAAAGAAATGAAGGAAATCAAAGTTTTTAGTATTGCTTTCTCTCCAAAATTCACCAAAAACTTGGCCTCGACCCACAAGAGGCCTTATAAAGAATGAGGAGGGTATTCCCAACTTTCCCCAACCAAATTTCAAAGTGGGTGGCCGTTGGGAACCCATTTACATCAAAAAGTGTAAATATTGTAAAGTTGCATAGCAACTTTTACAACATTTTTGACAACTTTTAACCATTACATCAGTATGACTCCAAACATGACCCTGGTCACTCATACACATCAAAATGGATCATATTAGACCAAAAAAAACATTTACAACCATATTGGACATCCTTGGAATGGTTTGACCAAGGTTGACCCAATCAGGACCTTGTAGGACTAAAAAACCAAAATTGAGTCAAAGACCTTACAATTGAAATGAATTGATTAAAAATGACATAAAATGGTCCATAGGACCTTATTACAACCAAAACAAGACTAAATCCCTCATAAGGCAACATTGAGACCCTAGGTGCTCCTGCACCATACACCCAAGGAGAGAAAAATCACAAGTCCCATTTGAGATTAGCTCTTGAACAGAAGCCCCATGCCGCTTTATGTCATCTTTAGTAATTCATGTGGCATCTTCTTTAGGTAATCCTTTCCATTTGATCAAATACTCTTTGTATACCTTCCTCCTTGTTCTTTTCACCTCCTTTGTATCTAGAATGCTTTCAAGCTTCATGGGTTGGCTAGGGGGTAAGTCCTTGATCCAATCTTCATCTTCAGGAGATGCTAGACCTATATCATCACCTGAAACCACATAATGTTTGAAAGGATACAAATATGATACATTAAATATAGGAGACATGGCTACCCTAGGAGGCAACTCAATCTCATATGCATTTTGTCCAAATTTATGGACCACCTTACAAGGTCCTATTTTCTTCATCATTAGCTTTGTATACTTGCCCTTAGGAAGCATTTCTCTCTTCAGATGTGCAAGCACTAAGTCACCAATGTTGAACTAGACATCTCTCCTTTTCAAATCTACCCTTTCCTTATACTTTTCCAACTCTTTTGAAGGATGTCTTTTACTTGTTGATGAACATCTCTCATGGTGGTGGCAAAATATTCCCCTTGAGCACTCCTTCTCTCGATTCCTCACAAATCTCTCAACTCATATACACCTCTTGGGTGCATGCCATAAACAACCTAAAAAAGGGGCTTCTTCCTATACTTCGGTTCATGGAGTCATTATAGGCAAACTCTACTTGAGGCAATATCAGATCCCAAGATTGGCCATGCTCTTTAGTAAGGCATCTTAGTAGGTTCCCCAATGACCTATTAACATCATATATTTGTCCATCCATCTGTGGATGGTAGGAAGAACTATAGGACAAATTTGTGCCAAGCTTCTTCCACAAGGTCCTCTAGAAGTGGCCTATAATTTTTGAGTGTCTATCAAAGACTATACTCAAAGATAAACCATGTTTCCTCACTATTTATTTGAAAAACAAACCTACAATGTTAGATGCATCATTGGTACAATTGCAAGGAAGAAAATGAACCATTTTACTAAATCTATCAACAACCACAAATACACTATCAAAACCCCTTTGTGTTCTAGGCAGCCCCAACATAAAATCCATGTTGATGCTTTCTCAAGGCCCATTGGAAATTGGTAGGGGTTGATAGAGCCCTAGATTGGATGAAGTTCTTTTTTCCCTCTGACATATAGTGCAATTTTCCACATACTTTCTGACATCTACCTACATTCTAGGCCAAAAATAGAACCTCTTAACCCGTTTCAATATTTTGGCAATGCCAAAATGTCCCTTGAGGCTCGCACTATGCTTCTCTTTTATTAAATTCCCTCTCATTGAACATTTTGGTACATAGAACCGACCCCTTTGAAAAGAAAACCATTATGAATTACAAAATCAGAATACTCATTGTGAAATGCATTAAAAAATTGATCACAAACCTTGTACGCCTCGTTCAAATCTGCATCTTCTTGGTACATATCTTTAAGTGCATCAATCCCAACACTTTGTAATTATATTTCCTAAACCATAAGTGAAATCCTACTAAGGGCATCTACAACCTTATTGGCCTTACCCCTCTTGTGCTTGATTGTGGAAAGTATATGCTTGCAAATACCAACCCACTTCATATGCCTATGGTTCAACTTGTCCTGCCCATTCAAGAAACTAAGTGCATGATTGTTAGTAAACACTGCAAACTCCTTTGGTAACAAATAATGCCTCCACTTTTTGAGGGCCTGAACCATAACATATAATTCTAAATCATAAGAGGAATATTTTCTTTTAGTGTCATTCAACTTTTCACTAAAGAAGGCAACCAACCTCCCTTCTTGACTAAAAACAACACATATTGATTGACCACTAGCATCACATTCAATTGTAAAAACTTTATTGAAATCAGGGAGTGTGAGGATAGGTTGTTGACATACCTTCTTCAAGTATTTAAACCCTTGGTCTACTTCATTTGTCCATAGGAACTTACCCTTTTTTTTTTCCCTTGATTGTATCAATAATTGGTGCACATATGTGGCTCAAGTTTCTTATAAACTCTGGTAGAAGATTTCAAGGGCCATGGAAGCTCCTCACATCCCCTACTAATTTAGGGGTTGGCCAACTAAGAATGGCCTCAACCTTGGATGGATCCATCTTGAAGCTGCCCTTGGAGATGACAAACCCAAGGTAGAACAATTCCTCTTTCATGAATTCACAATTTTCCAAGTTGATTATCAAATTCTCCTCATGTAGCCTCCTTAGGACCATTTCAAGATGCTTCAAATGTTCCTCCTTGGACTTACTAAGCACAAGAATATCATCCAAATATACAACTACAAATTTTCCAATAAACGGTTTCAACACTTCATTCATTATTCTCATGAATGTGCTAGGTGCATTGGTGAGTCCAAAGGGCATCACAAGCCACTCATATAGGCCTTCATTGGTCTTAAATGTTGTCTTCCACCCATCCCCTTCCCTGATCCTAATTTGATGGTACCCACTCTTTAAGTCAATATTTGAGAAGTAACATGCACCACCTAGATAATCCATGAGGTCTTCCATTCTTGGAAAAGGAAACCTATACCTGATAGTTATCCTATTGATGGCCCTTGAATAAGTACATAACCTCCATTTACCATCCTTTTTAGGGGCCAACACAGTAGGTACAACATAAGGGCTTAAACTCTCTCTCTCTAGGCCCTTATCCAACAATTCTTGCACTTGCTTTTCTATCTCTTCATTTTGGGCAGGGGTCATCTTATATGCAACCTTATTAGGCAATGTAGTACCTAGTATCATATCAATATGATAACTAATATCTCTAATTGGGTAACTCATCCACCATAATACCCTTATACTTCTCCAACAAGGATTGGAATTCACTAGGCATGACCTTTCCCTTATTTGTAGAGAAAACTGGCTTGCATTTTGGCTTTACAGTTAAAGAAAACCCTTGACCTCCTTCTTCCTTTAGGGTACGATAGTCCTGAAAATGACCTAGCAAAAAATATTCATAACTTAGTCAAAATATTGGTCATTTTGAATTTATCTTTCTCTCTGTCCTGTGCTTCATGCTTGGGGTTTAGGGTTTTATGCATTTTGATTAAGTCTTTTATTAAAACCCTTAAACATGTTATGATCTTGCGTTACCTTTTTCCACTTAAGGCCAAGGGTCTAAGCCTATTGGTGGGGCATTTTCTTTCCCTAGGTATTAAGTTGTTTTTATGTCGGGCCCCCATTAATATTTTCTCGAGTCTGCATTTTAATTTTCCTATGGGTGGGTCCCCTTTAATATTTAAGCCAACACCTGATTAATTTTTCCTAAGTCCAACATTAATACTTCTACCAGTGACTTTATGTTAACAATCAAGCTACTTAAATTTCTTGCTATTTGCATGTTCTTAAATGGATGGAGATCTTTTAATCTTGGTCAAGAAGATGCTCGGTCATTAATTGGCTAAGGAAGGTGGACACCGTGGCTGGGTGATAAAGGGCAAATAGATCCAATGGTTCTCGCAGTCCCGTGAAGGAAAATGCAAGGAGATTAAGGACTGCGACATCACGAGATGATGCCACGTGACCAAGGCGGGCCGAGGTAAGTCTGACAGTGGGGTCGTTGATAGAGTTGAGTTGGAAGGTGACTTGGTGATGCTTACCCAGGCTTTTGACGAACCCAGCTACCACATTGGAAGGTCAATGTCAGGTTGACCGATGGTGATCGCATGATATGTCAGGTTGAATAAAATCTACGGTGGAAACTCAGGATGTATTTCAAAAAGGTGATTGAATTCATTTTCTTATCACCCACGTGGGAAAATAAAGGTAGACAGAATGTAAGTTTGTTGGCATAGGATGAGTGAAGACAAGTCAAGACGCTTGGATACTGACTAATTTTCAAAAGACCTATACTCAAGGCTATTAGCAAGCAAAGTTGACGGTTCCAAAGGTGCCATCTCAACAAATTTCATTGCCATGACATCAAGAAGTTTCAGAGGCATAAAAGGATAAGGATGATTTCTGAGTTGGCAATAGAATGATCAGGGATCTGTCAACAAGATCAGAGGATGTGTATTGTCAGGGATTCTTAGTAAGGTAAAATCAAGGAACTATCTCTGAAAAGAAGTCAAAAGATAATGACTTGGTATCCAAAAAGGGATTCTGAAGTAGAAATTATGCACTCAAGGAACAATAAGATCAAAACAAAATCGTTCACATAAGGTGAGCCTTGACAAAAGCCAGTGGATTGATAACTTATATGTGACGGTGTCCTGGATTTGATAGACATGACCTCCCGAGTCCATAGCTGGCGGGATGAGTAGAAAGCATCAGAATGATGATTTTTCACATGAACGAGCATCGCCAAATGAAGTGATTTTTTATTATAAATTTAGCAAGGTGGTGGTTCAGTGGGTAGAAAAGAACAAAGACCTAGTTATTATATGAAGAGGTTTCATTAGAGGTAAGGATAACGTTTGAGCAATATCGTGGAGAGAGTGAACTATTTGATACTGGATGGAAGTCGCCTTTTCTGAGTGAGTATGCTTATAGTCAGTGGAGCCTTGAAAGTTGGGAGGATAGTTAGTGGAGCCTTGAAAGTTGGGAGGATAGTCAGTGGAGGCTTGAAATTAATTTCTCATTTGAAGGAGCCCCTCATGACACATCCTCTGCTTCTCCTTTGCCACTAGTTGGCAAGGGGTTTTAGGAAGGATCTCATAGAGGGATAGGAGTAGGACACAATAGGGTTGGAGGTAGTAACTAGTCAGCATTGCAATGACATGGAAGCTACAACCCCTTCCCCTCTTATTATATTCCTCTAGGAGCCCCTTTTTCCACTTTCAATGATCCTGGGCATGAAGTGTGAAGTTCTTCCTCTAGTTTAAGGGCGATTTTACTTCTTGTCGGGTTCTAGTTACCCTTCTGGGAAGGGAAATGCTTTGTAAGACAAAATGACACATCTCACAGTCCATCTGGAGGCATCAAGGGTGGTAATGGCATGACTCAAGGAGTTTTTGCTTCTACCAAAATGCAGTTAGGAATTTTGGTTCTACATCATCATGAACACTAGTGTGGACAATGTTTTTGGGAGATTGTGAGGAATATTTTTGTAACAAAATTATGGGTAAGCGATCACTTTGAATGCGGGTGTCTCCTCTGGCCCATAGCTTATTTGATCCCTTATTTTCTATAAAAGGGAATTCAAGGCCATGAGATGAGGGTCCAAATTTGTTTGGTTCCAGTAGCGAGTCTAGGTGAAATGAGCAAGTTGTAAAGTCATTTAGAGCAATGAAAATCATTTAGTGTCAAGCTTTGTGTAGGTTCTTGAAAGATTTATATGTAAATTATTTTGTGATAGAAGATAGCCAATCAAATCAATAAAATTTAATTCAAATCCATTTCTCTAGTGTATAATTATGTTATCTTTTGAATGAAAGTGAATCAAGGGTTTCTTTCTTTCGTTGCATTGTTGTGGTGTATGTATTTTCTTTTCATGCTTCGATCTAAGGGTCAACTAAATGCTTGAGTGGAATTGTAGAGTGGTAGGGATTATGCAGGGATTTCGATAAATATTTTAGGTTGGGATTACAGATGAGATATATTGTAAGGAAACATTATTTTAGATCCTATGCTATCAAATAAAATTATGTCATATTTTCATTTTACATCTTGTAAATTCAGGTACCCAATGGAGTAAGGCACTAATCATAGCTTGTAATTGTCTTTAATGTCGTTTTTGTGTTCAAACTCATCGATAAATTGCTATAATTTCCTAAATATCATAATATATTTTCATTTCATGTATGTTACTTTTTATTGAAGGCATCTCATGCTCCAATAGGTTGAGGATCACTGAAGAATTCACCATTCTTGAGAATTCTCCCTCTTTGTTGAGATTTTGTATGAGACTATTTGCTTAGTTTTGGTGAAGATTGTGAGTATGGTGCAAAGATTACAGATTCACCAAGGGATCACCCTCCTAGGTCTTGCAGAGCCCAAAGTGTAGAAGGATTAGCAGAATCCTTGTCATATGTTGGTCCAAGTTCTTAAAGATATTGATAGTTGGAGTTGGCTTCTCCATATATAATCTGAAGAATCAACTTGGTTTTTGCCCTCCTGTAGTGTAAACCCCATTTTAGGGAACCAACAAAAATGGTGACTCTGTTGGGGAAAAATTGTTGAAGATCATTTTGATTTATAGATTCATGGTCTTGTTAAGTCCATCTCCTTGTTAGTTGAGTCAATTCTCATAAATGTTGCCAGAGAATCTATTGTAATTCATCTTTTAATGTAAGTTCTATCTAGATGTGTCCATATTCCATGATTATTTCGTAATACATCGCAAGTTGTGAGTGGCAACTCTGAGATCTCTGCACCAGTGTACATAATTTGAAGAAAAACTAAAGAAGAATCAAATAATTTGCAGTAAAGATGAAGCAGATTTGAGCTCTTATGATGAAGTACCCTGGCAAGTTGAGGAAAGAATCTATATGATGGAGGAAGAGGTGTTGCAGTGCTGGTTTTTGAACAAATTGGACATGTGAAGAAATTCCAGTTGCTCAAGATATTTGTCCTCTACAAAGAGGTGGCGGCTCTACAAAAGAACCTAATGAAGATGTTAAGACAACTTCAGATCTATCACTGTTGCAAGCTAGAAAGATGATTTCCAATGACTACAATACTTCTAGGTATTTTGATTTTCATGAGTCAAATGTATTTTCATGAAAATCATTTGTAGAAAATGTTTCCCTATTAAGTGAGCTAGGCACTGAGAAAGGGAATAGTAGTGATTATTTAACATACTTCTGAGATATAATTTTTAGATTTTGTATTAAGTTGAATGAAGTATGTTTTGAGCTATGCATTGTAATATATTTAAGATTGTGATAAAGGAAATAAATAGGGAAATGAATAAGAAGATGTATAGTTTGCCTATACATCCCTATGAAATATCAAATGTAAATGTAAATGTGCAAAGTATGCAACCTTTGTCAAGTCATAGCAAAATGTTCTTTATGGAAAGATATAGACCATTAAGTTTTAATGGTATTCAAGGTTTGCCAAACCTTGTTCCTACTAAGGTTAGGGAACATTTACCAAAGTTCAATGGGAAAATATCAGATCAGCATGCCAACATTTGTAGGAGTTTTTTGATTTAATGGGAGATTTTGAGATAAGTCAGGAAGATGTTTTCATGAGGCTTTTTGTTCAATCCCTAAAAGAAGATGCCAGAGATTGTTTTTTATGTTTGCCAACATGTTCTATCCCTTCATGGGATGAACTTAGTACAAATTTCATGGAACACTTTGGTGAAAGAGTTAATCCAAGTTCAGTTATAAAAAGATTCATGGGTATTCAAAAGGAAGAAGATGATTTGGTCCCTACTTTCAATCTCAGATTTGCAAGAGCACTGGATGACATTCCTAAAAGCTATAGACCTAATGATGTAGTTGTTGGCAATTAACACTCATCCAGGTTATAAGTGTTGTCATTGATGGCAACACACTTCATGGGAGATATGACAATCAAGGTAACCAACATTCACTTCACCAGCATTCAGTGAATCGACAGGGACGTAACCGACAAACTTGGAACCAGTATTCTAAGGCTGACATAGGAGATTGATCTGGCAAGCATGAAAGAGACAACGGTCATATTGTTTCATGTTTATATTTTGTTTGGGATGACATGTGTCTTATCATTTGAAATATGGTTGTAAGACAACATAAGGCATTTGTGTTTATTCATGTAAATGGGTTTATAAATCAGTCCGGGTTAGGGCATTTTTTGGACATGACAGATAAGAGATGCGATAGGTTATGTGATGGTATGTGAGCGAGATATTGATCGATAGAATGCGAATGTAAAGATCTGTAATTGGTCTTGATTATTTGTCTAGAGGTTTGGGAAGCGATCTAATCTACCAGTACAGACAATGCTTAAACCAAAACTCATCCAGCATAGCAGATGCACATTTTGAGTTCAGTTTTTGTTTGTAATCTAGTACTTTGGATCTGTAGTCAGTGAGGCTCCTTTTGTGATGATCAGGGTGCCTTCTGGCATGTGCAGGCCCCTCTAGTAATATTTATTTAGTTGGCCAGTGGATAGATATTGTGGGTCTCTAATCCCACCTTGGTTTTTCCTCTTTGAGGTTTTTCACGTATAAATATTTGTGTTATGGTGTTGATTCATGTGGTTGCATTAATATTACTTGTTGTTACTTTCTTTTATGCATATCAGTTATTAAGTGGATTTGTTAATAAGGCTAAAAATATTATATCTGACAAAACACTGATTCACCCCCCTCCCCTCTCAGTGTTCTTAGATTTCAACAATTGGTATCAAAGCTTGGTGCCTTAGAATAAGTCTAACAACTTGGGGAAGATCTTGTATCCAGAATCCATGGAGATGAGTCTACAAAAGGAACTTGAAGTAGCACTTGAAGACTATGATGCTGAAAGGATGAAGAACTTGAAGCTGCAAGATGAGTTGAATTCTGCACGAGAATTCATCCTTACCCTACATGAGAGGTTATCATCTGCTCAGGCTAAAAGGAAGGTGTCTCATTGATCATGTATTAATTATTCATATAAATTATTTAAATAATTCTTTAATTCTTTAATTAAGCTAATTAATCTTATTCTTCTAATTTCATATTTCCTCACCATCTTACTAATTATTTCTATTTCAATTCTATCATTGTTTAATCATTTAAACCATTTTCTAATGTTAATTAAATATTTATTATTTAATTAATTATGATTTTTAATCCTTAATTTAAATAATCTTTATTATTTAAATAAATTCCATTTTCAATTTCTATCTCTATTCATCTAATCATTCAACCCATTTCTAAGTTTTAATTAAATATTTATTATTTAATTAATTGTGATTTTAATCCTTTAATTTAAATAATCTTTATTATTTAGTTAAATTCAATTTCTTAATAATTAAATAGTTTCTTTAAATTATTTAATTAACTAATCTTATTTCATCCAAATTCATTCAAATTCAAATTCTTCTAATTTCTTACAATTTCAAATACATGTGCATGATTTCAAAAATCAAATTGAAAACCAAAGTCAAGTTCTAAATATATTCAAATAACAAATTGAATTTAAAATAAATTCAATATTTGAATTAAATCTCATGCAAAGCTTAAATTCAAAATCAAAGTCAAAGTTCAAGCACATGCTAAATTAATCAAATCCAATCAATTAATTAATTGATTCAATTATCTTTTCAATTCCTATTTCTATCTTTTAGTTAGCTTTTTCTAAATAAAGCTCTCAATAAGCTTTCAATCAGTTAACTATCTCATCCTCTTTATTTCCTCCTTTCCCCCTTTTTCATCTTTCAATCAACTTTTTCTCAATCAGTTGACTCATTTAATCTATTCAATCTATTATGTTCCACCTCCAAATCAGCAGTTCAACTATCAATCAACATGTGAGATCACCTGAGTTCCACCTCTCAAACAATTCTCATCCAATTATCTATAAATTGAGCATCCAATTTTCATTTTCAACGATCATGAACTTTGAATCTTTGTGTCATTTGTAGATTGCCAATGCGATATCTGAGAGCCACTATACCACAAAGAAGAGAAGAGCAATGGAAGCCATGATGCACAATAGGGAGTTCTACATTGTTTAGAATAGTTCTATATGCATCTATATTTCATTGGTTTTGTTTAAATTCTATTAGGATAGGGATTCGTGATTTCCCTTATTTGTGATTGATTATATTATGAATTTTACATATGATATTTTGGTGAACCCGACATGAACTAACAACAATTTAACCTTCTCTGTTTTCTATGTGATTTTGTAGATCGTACAATTTTTAAATTTTTTTTTTGTAGGTTTGTACGGATTGCACAACAGATTCAGAATCACACAATCGCATAGATAGGATCGTGCAATCAAGCACATAGGGTCATGCATTCATGCGGAACCGATCACGCAATCATCTAGATCTTGTCATGCAAATGATCAAATCCTGTTACGCATTCGTTGGCTGGTTTATGCATTTTGTATTTCTTATTTTCCTCATTAGATGCACTCTGTTCTGTCTTGATTCTATAGTAAATTTGTTAAATCTGAATATGGTTTACACTTATTACTTGCTTTAATTATGACATCTTATGGCACATAAGGTACAATTTAGGATTTCAAGTGCAAGGAGGATGGAGGAACAAAGAAGACAAGCTAGACGCTATCAGTGAATCCTAAAGGTAGAAAAGCAAATACGAGATCTAGAGGACCAACCAGCCATTGACAGATACAACAACCTAGTTCTCTCATATAGAGTAAAATACAATTTTCTTAACATAGAGTGGATGATGAGAGATCTTTCTAGGGCATCACAATCTGTTTTGCAGGTTCCAGATCAGAGTTACCTTTTTTTTTTTTTTTTTTGTTTGGTCTGTCTATGTATCACGCATTCGCCTAGATAGGATCACACATTCATTTTGTCAGTATCACACAATCATTCTATCATAATTATGCAATCGCTCTATCATTGTTACACAATTGGTCATACAGAATCATGCAATCGCTCAGGTATCATTACACATTCATTTTTTTTATTGTTAAGCTTCCGTTTTCTGTGGATTTTCTTGGGTTACTAATTATCTATTTACGGCATGTGATGAATTTACAGAGAGGATCAGATTATTACTAAATCATAAACAATCATGCTATCACACTTCAGTTTTGGGCTTAAAATAAACCTGGTTAAAACGGACATGCATGATCACACTTCATTTTTGGGCTTAAAATAAACCTGGTTAAAATGGACATGCATGTTATCACACTTCAGTATTGGGCTTAAAATAAACCTAGTTAAAATTGACATGCATGTTATCACACTTCAATTTGGTGTTTTAAAATTGACATGCACATGCGTATCTCACACCTAAATTTGGGTTTTAAAATGAACGCGAATAAGGCTTATCAATAGAATAACTCACACTTCATTTTATTTAAGGGAAAGAAGTTTTTATCGTGTTTGGGGTGGACCTACTGTTGCATCAATTACCTTTCCACCCGCCTTCGGGGTCTTGGGAGAAAGGGAGAAGGTGATAACAACACCTAAATTTTTCATTTTAGTAGTGAGGGGTATCTTTGACTGGGGATTTCATCACCCCACAGAGGTACTTTGAATTGGGATGCGTTGGGGATATCATCTCTCCTAGCATACTCTCGAGTAGGTTTTACAAGCTGCTATATAAATATACTAGTCAGGTGGCTAGAGTGTTGAGTGAATTTGACATATGTGGGGGCCTTCCCTACACCAATAAACTCAACTAAAGTCTTAAGTGGCTTTCTCTGAGAATCCATCATTGGATCGGGACCCCTCAAAATTTTACAATAAGAACCAACTTAGTAGCCCAAATCCCACATTCAGTGATTTCGAGAGTGCGGGTCACACCCCATAGATACCCTTCATGTACCTTGCTTTATGATACATAAATCCCTCGGTGATAAGATCTTCAGATCTTCGGGGTAAGAGAGACTAGCATGTCCAAGAAGTGTGTGTCGTGGAGTGGAGCTAGTGCTGCCAGACTCTCTATCTGTTCGTTTTGTTTTGGTATTTTATTGTAAGGGCCTCATTTGAATAGTTTCCAATATCCATCCTAAGATTATCTTCTATGCTTTTATATGTATTGTTGTACTAGACCAGTATTGAGTCAGTATTTGGGCTATTTTAGGCCCTATCTTGCGTATCTCTGAATTCTCAGAGTTGGTCAAAACACAGTTCAGTCGGCTATACCTATCTTCAAACAACTGTTCTCAAATTTGGGAAAAAAAAACTTGTCCTACAAACAAAATTATTGGAAACCAAGTTCATCTTGAAACATTAGACGATCCTACAAACTCAAAATTTTACATACTTGTGACCATAGGCAATCGTTACATAATCCTCATTTATGTCCTTATTATTATCCTTAGAAGTTGCATAATCCTCATTTACGTCCTTATTATCATCCTTAGAAGTTGCATAATCCTCATTTATGTTCTTATTATCATCCTTAGAAGTTGCATCATCCTCATTATCGTCCTTATTATGGTCCTCATTTACATCCTTATTATCGTCCTCATATACGCCCTTAGATTTGGTCCTTATTAAACCTCATATACATCTATCTTAGTCCATCATCATTTGCATAATCATCCTAGAAAGTCATATCATGCATCTTAGTGGGTCTCCCAGGTGATGGTTTGCTCCCCTTCGAGAAACCTAATCTAGTGCCAAATGACGGTCAATGAGAAATCATTGACGGTTTAGGTAACTTGTCCTAGCAATTAAAGAGAAATGCACCTCATTATATAGGAGTCGAGTATGAGATAAATAGAGAGTATAAAATTGCTCGTAGAATTTATAGAGAAATTATTGCAAAACTTCTAAGAGAAGAGCTTGAAAAACTTGTGTTGCAAAAATCTCAAAATACTCAACAAGTTTCACGTCCAAATCCTCAATAGAGAGTTTGGTCTAGTGTTGCATATTCCATATTTAGGCCTAGAGTCTTACATTATCATCATCTTGCATTAGGTTCTAAACCATCCTCGCATAGAAGTCTTAATTGACCATCACAAGGTCACAAAAGGCAAAAAGTAAGATGGACCCAAACAACAGTCAAATCCTCAAGCAATGCCCACAATACACGAGCTACAACAAAATTTAACACACGAAGAGATTGAATTATCTCAACAGGACCCACATGTCCTTATGATCTTAGACACTCTTATACATAATGATAGGGACAAATATCTCTCATTGTTATTACAAAATGGGGCCAAATTACCTGAAGATTTTGATATCACAACAATCTTACCACTAGGAAATACTTTAGGTCCAAATAGCAGTCAAATACCACATATGACACAAACGCAAGCGATGACCTTACGTTTTCCTCAGAATGCACCATCATCTATACAAACAAATGCCATTTCAAACACGACTTCTCAATCAAGTGCATCATCCTCAACAATAAACTTTAGCGCACCAACACAGGCTATCCTAGCCTCTCATACAATACCGATAATGTTAAGTATCTCAACACCTATTCAAACACAATTTCCTCATAAAACAAGTGCAACTCAGCCTCCGGTTTCCTATTCCATAGGATCTACATACAATCATCAGAATACAAACCCAAGTTTCATTGATACAATGAGTACAACCTAGTCAAACATGGGTTCACATGTCGCTTATTTCATAGTACTTAGTGGAACCCATAACACACAAAATTATAATTATCGTACCTTTCAACAACCTCCTAGTTATACTACCACGAATCCTTTTGTGGGAAATATACATACGCAAAGTGTGCCCCTGACTCAAACAAATATTCTGTCCCAATAGGTATAGAAACTACAACAACAGATGGCAAGTATGCAAACTAGTAATGATAAAAAGAGCTACATAATGCAAGACTTATGTCCTTATCCTTTTGATCACACATTATACATGCCGCCTTTCCCACCATATTTTGAACACCATAATTTGACAGATACCGAGGGAAAGGTGATCCTAGAGATCACATCAAAGAGTTTTTTACGACATGTATAGAGGTTGCAACTGGAGACACTTATCTAATGAGACTATTTCCTAAAAGTCTAGGAGGCTCAGCCTTGGAGTGGTTTTCACATCTACCACCAACTATCACATCATGGGGTGAATTAGCTGAACACTTCATTGCTAACTTCTCACATAACATTGAAACCCCAGTCACTTTGATGGACTTATGTGCCACAAAACAATATGAGAATGAAACATTCACATCCTTCATACAAAGATGGAGAGCTCTATATAGAAGGTGCAAGACTATTATTCCTGAAATGGAGCAAGTTGACATGTTCAGAGAAAACTTAATCCCTAAAATCAAGTACCCGATACAAATGCAATGTTTGATCACATTTAAACAAATCACTAAAAAATCCTTAAAGTGTGAGAAAGGACTAGTAGAGCAAGGTCTCATAAAATATGGTAATAACAACAACAATGATAAATCCAAATTTTGGTCAAAAAACAAAAATGTGACCAATGATGGTGTTGTAGATGCCCATACAGTGAACAAAACTCAACCGATTTTATCTTTACAAGGCCCAAGTCAATCATTTAGTCCACATACAGAGAATAACACTGTATCGACTAGTGTAAACGCTACACAAACTATGAACACAAAATTCCCAAGGGTAAATGCTCCAAAAAGAAATTACACACCTCTAGGGGAACCTATTGAATCAGCGTTAAAAATGATATAGACAAACATGATCACTTTGCTAGAAGTAAGAGTATATGAACCAAGTCCTTTCAAACCTACATGGTGGAATGATAGTGATTTCTATGAATATCATAGTACTAAAGGTCACAAACCTGCAAGTTGCTATAAATTGAAAAACTTAATCCAAGAGATGATTGATCAAGGTGACATCAGAATTGACACCAACACAAATCATACCATATTTAAGGATCAATTTGTCAAACATGATAAAGGGAAGGCATCTACATCGAGAACACAAGACAATATAGCTAACTACACAAAAGTCTCATATGACTATACTATTCATGCCATTAGCTCAGGGGATGTAGTAAATGATGATTCAAAAGAAGCACTTGATAATGATGAGTAATATCAAGAGACTTACATCTATGATAGCCAAATTTGCATGCTGTCAGAAGCACCAAAATATGATGAAGACAAGAATCTCTATCTTATGGACTGGGGGCATGAAGAACCATTTCATTTGGGATGGTTTGAAGATGAACTTATAGCACATATCATGGATGTCAGACTTGCACATAATGACTATAATAAGGGATATGAAATGAACCTTGATAACACAACATATGTTGCAAACAGTTCCCTCACAAGAGATGATACAGTGGCTACAATCACGATAACTCCCAGAGATAGAGACTGTATAGTAGTTACTTGCAGATCTAAAGTAAATTTACAGGGAGTACCATCAAACCCACCACCAATAGTAGGGACCCATAATGTTGTTGAGCAACTCAAGAAAACCTCGACCCATATATCACTCTTTGAACTATTGCATATATCACCAACTCATAAAGCTATTCTGGACAAAGTACTTCAAGATTTAGTAGTTGACAGAGATATAGATGAAAATGCCTCCCAGTCCATGGTGGTGAATTTGGCTAGTGGTACTCGTATTGCATTCACAAAACAAGATATTCCCAGTGATAGACTTCTCCATAATTACTCGCTACATCTAGAAGCTTACATACATAAGAGAAGAATCAAAAGAGTACTTATAGATAGAGGAGATGGTCTCAACATCTATACATTAAAGTTGGTTAAGGCATTGGGATATTCTGAGATTCACATTGATCCT
The DNA here is from genome assembly GCF_030272615.1 of Cryptomeria japonica. Taxonomy (NCBI): domain Eukaryota; kingdom Viridiplantae; phylum Streptophyta; class Pinopsida; order Cupressales; family Cupressaceae; genus Cryptomeria; species Cryptomeria japonica. Next base: position 346,751,048 of record NC_081415.1, on the reverse strand, counting down.
TAAAAAATAATAAATATCAAAGCATATGATGAGGAAGAGCGTCCTTCAAAAGGTATAGTTACGATACCAGTAAAAATAGGACCTATAACAATAGAGGTTACTTCCCATGTGTTGGACAGAGAACTAGGGTACAACATGTTATTGGGCCACACATGGATTCATACCATTCAACCTGTACCATCAACATTTCATCAATGTGTTAAATTCCCGTATAATGGCATTGAAATCACCATAAAGGGTGATCCAAATCCATTTCAACACTGTAATCACTTAAAGGAAAGTATAGATAACCAGGTACCCATTAATCAAGCAGCACCCCTCACTACACAAATGGAGTCATTAACGATCACAAAAATATAGAAGAATACGCCTACAACATCTTCTTTGCATATTAAGGATGTTGGTTGTGGGGAATAATCTATTTCAAATACCTCAAATGGAAAACAGTTATCTCTTTCTCCTAGTTCTTTTGGGAAGCCTCAAAACACAGTAATGAAACAAGACAAAGGAAAATAAATAGTAAGATACTTAGATTTATGCTCCTTCATTAGGTGGGGAGATTTACCAGAAGAATCTCTAAATGAAGATGTCAATCACTGGATATACAGAGAAGAAGATGACATGAAAATACCTAGGTTACCTTTAGATCAGTATGGCAACGGATTCAAGATGCTACAAAAACATGGGTATGATGGTACCACAGGATTGGGATTACAAAAGCAAGGAAGATTAGAACCCATTGTACCAAATGAAAATCCAAAGAATCAAGGGTTAGGATATAAACATGTACCAAATATAACAGAAGCAAGACAATGTACAATAAATATACTGAACAGACCAAGGCTACTGTCAAAGTACATATCCCAAAGTCAGTTATCAACATGAGTATTTCCCTCTTCATCTTAGACAAGTAAGAAAGTGCCAACATATCAAGTACAAAATCAGATGGTGAAGATATGAGACAACTTATACAAGAAGCTAGCACCAAGTCACCAAACAATATAGTATTTGAAACATCCGCACAAGAAAATATGGTAACAGACATAGGCTTATCATCAGTAAATGAGCCTAATCCTTGGTTGTTGTCAATATTTTTGCCAGGAGAAACAACTCAAGCTACACCCAATGAATCAGATGAAGAAAGACCACAATGACTTATACCAGGCTTAAGAAGGGTGATCACTATACAAAGGAGGCCCGTGAATCTACAACAAAATCAGATGCAAGAACAAGAGGAGATAAGTGATACAACCTCAGAAGCTAAAACATACATAGAAAGTGAGACATATTCTTACAACTATGAATTCCTATCTGATCATGATTCCAGCCCACAAAAAATAGACATGACAGAGGACCACAAATCGCCTATCAATGATAAAAGTATATCAAGCCACTCAAATAACCAGGTATGCATGTTATCAAAATCTATTGCAACAGAAGGGAGTGATGAATTACCCCTTGTACACTCACATTTGATTGATTGGGGATGAGAAGGAAAACCAACTCTAGATTGGTTTGAGAACGATGAAGCTATTGCATAATTCCTTGGTGTCAGAGAAGGGTTTCCACAAGGTGATCACAAGGTAGGATTTGTTGTAGACCTGGACTGAACAACATACTTTGGAGAGGCAAGTTCCTTTGTGATAGAAGATATGGATCAAAGTGAACGTAATGGCAAGACCGAGTTAGACAATCTCCCTATTGAAAAAGAGAATTCAACATTACTCATGGAAGAAACTAAAGAAGTCAATATGATAGAAGGAGAAGTTGTACATAATATCCACTTAGCAAAATCATTAAACCAAGAAGAAAAGGAAAAATTCATACAATTTTTCAAACAACGTCCTATCAATTTCGCTTGGTCCTATGCAGATATGCCAAGCCTAGATCCATAATTGGTGTTACATCATTTACCATTGCTACCAGGAATTATACCATACAAATAAAAGCTAAGAAAGATGCATCCACAGATTGCATTACTGGTAAAAATAGAACTCCAAAAGCTTTTGGATGTGGGCTTCATTCGACCTATTGACTATGCAAAATGGATATACAATCTAGTACCTCTGACTAAGCCCACTGGGGGCATAAGAATCTATACCGACTTTCAAGATCTAAACAAAGCATCTCCTAAGGATGATTTCCCATTACCCAACATAGACATGATAGTTGACTTAATTGTTGGGAATGAAATGATTTCATTAATGGATGGTTTTTCAGGGTATAACCAGATCAGGATTGCACCGGAAGATCAACACAAGATGACATTTACCTATCCATAGGGAACATACTGCTGGAATGTCATGTCATTTGGTCTTAAGAATGCAGGAGAAACATATCAAAGGGCTATGATGACACTATCTCATGACATGATCCACAATATCATGGAAGACTATGTGGATGATCTACTAGCTAAATCACAGACAAGAGAAGGTCACCTTGAAGTCCTTGCAAAAATATTTGATCGATTAGAGCAGTACAATGTCAAGTTAAACCCAAAAAAGTGTGTGTTTGGTGTAGCAGCAAGCAAAATTTTAGGATTTATTGTGTCTAATAGAGGAATTGAAGTAGATCCCGCAAAGGTCAAAGCAATCATGGATATGCAACCTCCATAAACACTTAAGCAGTTAAGAGGGTTACAAAGAAGAATACAGTCTATAAGAAGGTTCATAGCATAGCTAGCAAATAAATGTCATCCATTTCAGTATTTACTCAGAAAAGGAGTCACCTTCAAATGGAAAGAACAATGCCAAGAAGCTTTTCAAGATTTAAAAGATTATCTTCTGAATACTCCAGTATTAGTTCCACCTACTCAAGGAAAGCCCCTATTACTATATATATCAGCAACAAACTCATCTTTAGGAGCCTTGTTGGCACAACATGATGATCAAGGAAAGGAGAGAGCAATCTACTATATAATTAGAACCCTAATTAGATATGAGCTTAATTACACTCCTATAGAAAAAGCATGTCTAGCAGTGATCTTCGCATCTCAAAAACTTAACCATTATATGTCGAGTCACAAAGTCCAACTCATCACACGTTTTGATCCACTCAAATATTTGTTAAGCAGAGCAACATTGGCTGGAAGATTGGCTAAGTGGGTCATGATTTTAATTGAGTTTGATATAGATTATGTGGACAGAAAGGCAATCAAAGGGAAGATTATAGAAAATCAGTTAGTAGAGGCACCCTTGCAAGATAGTCACCTGCTACTAATAGATTTTCCTGATGAATCTGTGCTTACATTGACAGAATCCACCATGTGGAAATTATACTTTGATGGGTCCTATACAAATCATGGAGCTGGAGCTGGGATTCTTTTCATCACCCCTCAAGGTGATTCTATCCCTAAGTCATTCAGAGCAAATTTTCCTTGTACGAACAATATTGTTGAATATGAAGCTCTCATCATAGGACTTCATACCGTTGTACAGTGGAGGATAAAAGAATTGCAAGTCTACGGTGACTCACAACTGATTCTAAATCAAGTCAATGGTGACTAGAACAAAAAATATGATAAATTGGTGCCTTATAAACAAATGGTAGAAGATTATAAAGAACATTTCAGTAACATCACTTTTGAACAGATTCCAAGGATACAGAACAAGGCAGTCGATGCCATGGCTACAATAGGGTCTCTACTAAATATGCCTAATAATGAAACTCAGTTTGAGTTTATTATAGAACAATTGATGATACCGGCATATGAGATTACCTCATCAGAATATGTATGTGTAATTGTAGATCTTGAATCCCCATGGTATAAGGAGATATACACATACTTATATGTCTCCTGATTTGTCTAGAAATCAAAAGAAAACTCTTATTCGTCAAGCGTCCAAACACACTATTATTGCTGACACATTGTATAGAAAGGGCTTTGATGGAACCCTTCTCCAATGTATTGATGAAGAAGAAGCATAACTTTCCCTAAAGGAGGTGCATAATGGAATTTGTGGGGCACTTCAAAGTGGCCCGCCACTATCAAAGAAATTGTTAAGAACTAAATATTATTGGCCAACTATGGAAAAGGATGCCAATAAATATGTATAAAAATGTAAACAATGTCAAATGCATGGAGACCTCATTCATTCACCGGAACAGGATCTTCAACCTATTACATCCCCATGGCCATTTTCATAATGGGGGTTGGATCTAGTTGGTAAAGTTAATCCTACTTCTTCCAATGGGCAGAAATTCATCTTAACGGCTACTGATTATTTTACTAAATGGGTAGAGGTAATCCCTCTTAGATACAACAAGGGTAAGAAAATAAAAAAAATCATGCTTAATTACATAATCTGTCGGTATGGGATTCCAATGTGCATAGTGACTGACAATGGACGTCCATTCAAAAATCAAGAAATGAGAGAATTGTGTGAAAAATTTCAAATACAACAGAGATTTGCAACACCCTATTATCTGCAAAGCAATAGACAAGCAGAGGAAACAAACAAGACAATATTAAAGATCCTCAAGAAAGTTGTCACTGATGCAAGATGGGTCTAAAATCTCCAGTTAAATCCCGCTCTTTAGGCTTATAGAATAGGAGTACGCACCCCTATAGGAGTAACAACATATTCATTGGTATATGGTACAAAAGCAATACTACCTATTGAAATAGAAATACCATCTTTAAGAGTCTCCTTAAAAAATATCATATCAGAGGAAGACTATTGGGTTGCAAGATTACAAGAGCTTGAAATGGTCGATGAAAAGACACAAACTACATTAAATCATTTGCAAGGTTACCGAAACAAATTGAGGAGTTACAATAAATGAGTACGCCCAAGGAATTTTGAAGTGGGTGATCTAGTTCTCAAGGAGAACAAAAGGAACCTAGCAGAACGTGAAAAGCCAGGAAAGGTTGAACCTAACTGGCTAGGTCCTTTTATCATAACAAGGTGATTCTCTACAAAAATGGAAGGATTAGTTATGACAACCAAACACAAACAACAAAAAACCAATTTGTTAGTATTAGAAATCACATGGAAAACACTATCCTAAGCAAGCATATCAAGAAAGACACTACAAAACAAATAAAAAGCTTAATGAATCTACAAAATGTAACTAAACATATCCATATGCTCTCTACCATGCTGGTAGCTTCTCCTTCCTTGTTCCTCTCCTCTCCAAGTTCCAAATAAGTGTAGCTCTCAGCAATTTTTTGCACTATGGATGCCTTATGGAGGTTCAAGATGAAAAATGATTTACTTATGCAATGCAAGTGTAAACAAAAAGCTAATATTAGATGATATGGAATGAAAATGATTTATTTTAATCCAAAATAACAATATATTGATGATTTGTGCTAAATGTTCTCTCTAAAAATGACTATAATGTAAATGCATACAAGTTTTCAGGATCTGGATTATGAAGAAATGAGCTCTATTTATAGGTAAAATGGAGCAATGGATGGCTGAGATTGAGTAATCTCAACAAGGGTCAGGATTGAAGCCTTAAGATCCATGTGAGGACTTTCAACCCATTCCTAGGATGACAAGTGTCAACATGAGAGGGGTTAAGGGGAGAGGGAAGAAGCATTAAATGCTTGACATGACTTGAGGGTTACCTTGGGAGGTAAGGTTAATGTTGAGTTGAAAGAATAAAGCCATTATCCAATAAATAATGTTTTTATTCAATGGATAAACTCTTATACAAGAGTTAGTGAGGATAACCATGGTCAAAGCAATAAATGCTTGAGGAGATACATGGGTTACATGGGGGTTGAGTTAGGGGTCAAAGTCCCTAACCATGGGTGCAAGTGGATCTAACCATAAATGGCTATGTAAGAGCCATAAATGGTCATGTAAGAGCCATTAGTGGTTTGGAAGACTTTAGAGGTTAAATTGTTGGACACATAAAGCATTAAATGCTTTTCAAAGACTTTGGAGTCTTTGAGAAGTGACTCCAAGTTGCTTAGGAATGTGACAATAATTAGGGGATGGATTAGGCTAATTAGGAAGGGATTAGAAGAATCTAGAAGGGGATTATGATTGCAAGTGGGTTTGGTGGGTGAGAGAAAATAGGATTTTTATTAAAATAAAATTCATTTATTTCAACAAATAGGTGCAAGTTGCATTTTTTGGAGAATGCAAGTTGGGGGGGATTTAATGATTTAAATAAATGTTTTATTTTATTTATTTAAAAGAAGAAAGGGGATTAAATGAAATAAATAGGATTTATTCATTTAATTGATTGTATATTTAGTTTAATGAATTAATTAAAATAAATTGAATAATTTATTTAATTAATAGGAGAATGTTTGAAGATGAATTAATTAAATGTTAATTTAATTAACTGCTAGCTAGTGGATTTTTAATCAAATAAATAGAAAATATTCATTTAATTAAATTGGACAGATTTATGTGACTACATTTGCCCCTCTTTGAGACGGTGCGGTTTATCGCGCCGTTTCAAAGAAAGAAAAATAGGTGTGAAGAAATATGCCCCATAAAATGTTAATTTAATGGTTGGTATGCACCCTCGAGAGATGGGCCGAAAATTTTGAAAAAGTAGGCAATCTCTCGAAAAAGAATGAAAATTGGCGGGGTGGTAGAAGAAAAGAATTTAGCAATATTGGTGAAAGAATAGAAGAAATCGGAGATAAAATGGAGAAATTAGAGGCTCGCGAAGTTCACGGGGACCACGGTGGTGAGCGGGGTAAAATTAGGGTTACGATGGAGGGTATATATGGGGGTGAAGGGGTAAAATCAGGGTCATTTGCATTCGTTTCCATAGTGATTTTTGAGCTCTGATAGTGACCTTTTGAAAGAGCTAGCAACAGTTAGGATGTCGATACCGATAGCAGATGATCGGCTAGAGTGAGTTCGTCGATTTCAGTGGCCAGATGACTACAGACCAGCGGTATGTGAAATTGAAATTTTGATTTTGATAGGTTTTTTAGCTTGTCCAAGTTGAGTCAAAACAATAGCACTAAAACTGTGTTTTGGTGCTGTTGTCAATTTACTTAGCATTATTGTGCCGCTATAGCGCTATTGCATAGTGGTTTTAGCACATTTGCAACGTGTAGGGCTATTGCATAGTTGATTTAGCACTTTTGTATGTTTAGCGCTATTGAGCATGGCTTGTAGCACTTGTGTTTTTATGTGGTGCTATTGTATAGTTGGTATAACGCTATTGTTGGTTGAGCGCTATTGTGTAGTTGGTTTAGCGTGGTTGTCAGCATATTAGCGCCATTGTTTGCAGAGTAGCACTATTGTGAGGAAAATAGATGCCCCAGTGTGTTGAAAGAGAATCTCCTGATGCCAATGATGGATGGATGGAGAGGTGAGTTGTTCTGAACCATAGCAGCCCTATTGAGACTCAGGTCATTAGGATAAATGCCTGTTGTAGTCTAGGTGTGCCATGATTGCTTACCTGTTGAGACTCGAGGATACTTGATCAAAGTATCTATTGATGGTCTAGGTTTAAAATTAAGAAAGTTTGAAATAAAACAATTAATGATGATGATTTATGCACGTGTGTAGGAGGACCTTCGCGTCTTATAGATGCAGGAGAGGCATCCAGCCACACAGGTGTTGCATGATCGATTGATAGAGGTCGAGGTTGATTGCATTGCAATGACAGGCCTGTACGATGTTATGTATATGCCCGTGATTCAGACAAATCGTGGTTTGATCACAACATTGGCAAAGCGGTGGCATAGTGAGACACGCATGTTCCACTTAGCGTAGGGGGAGATGACGGTTACACTGGAGGATGTATTGCGCATCCTACACATTCCCATTCGTAGAGAGCTGGTGACGTATGAATGAGCTTGGGGGACAGTAGCAGTGCAAGGATTCTTTGATGAGGATGTATTCATTGATGATGGCTTAGTAGCATGGGAGGATATAGCCACTAGTACATTCAGAGCTGATTTCTGACGAACGATTGTCGGATTTGCAACGAATTTTCGTCGGAGTGCCGACAAAATCAACTGTCCAAAACTCGGCGTCGGATTGGTCGATGATGCCATACCCGTCAGAAATATGACAATCCAATGGAATCTACTGATGCTGTATGTCCACTGATTACATTGTCGGTCAAAAGCTTGGTAGTCATCGTAATTCTGATGATGATAATTTTTATCAAAAAAAAATAATTATTATCGATGTCGATGTTTCCTTCCTTCGATGGCTCTTTTATATCGATGAGACATCGCTAGGTCTCATCGATACATTTTGAATTCGGATCGATGAGACCCAACAATGTCTCATCGATATAAAAGAGCCATCGAAGGAAGGAAACACCGATGAATTCTAGAAAGGACTCACTGAAGATAATAAATTCATCAACAAAAGATATCGAAGAAAGCAGAGAGGGTCTTCATCGACGGGAAAAGTTCTCTAGGAAATAATACTATAGGTGCAACATAAAAAGGACCCACCGAAAGGAGTGTTTTCATCGAAAGAATAATATCGATCCGACAAAAGGAAGCTATATCGATGAGGATATAAGTTTCAAGGAGGTTAAAAGGCATGTTCTCGATATGCGTGGTTTTGCCGATGTAACTTTATCGGTGAGATAATAGACTCATTCATCAATGGGGCATAGTGATATCGATGAAAGAAGTATTTCGATTGAAAAATAAAGGAGCACACCGAAGCCCAAGGTTTCTTCGACATAAGACCCGATGGATATCAGATATGTTTTGATGAGGAGACAACCATACTGACCGAATACAGTATTTCAATGAAGGGAAAAAATACTTGATCGAAGTAATATTCGAAACAAAAGTATTGTTGATAGAAACAAAGAGATCGATGGACTAAAGAAACAAATGATCGAAAGACATATCCTCATTGAAATGATTATTGATTGCCGTGAAAATCATAAACAAATCCCATGGAAGTTCACATCGCCATTAAATTAAAACGTGTGACTGAGTGACCATTGTCCAAACCGGCATTACTAACTGATTAAATACGCCATAAGTAGTGGATCAACATCAAAGGACACAACATTAAGGAATTCACAGGCGACGAACTGAAAGCAGGAATTGGGCGAATTCACAGATAAAGCTCAGTAATTCAAAGTAAGTTGTTTGCACACAGACCTCTTTTTTAAAATTCTAATGGAATCATCATCTAAAACTAATAAGACCAGAAAGGGAAAAGAACCTATTGCTGCAGAAGAAAAACCTAAAAGACAGAAAAGGGAAGGGTGTTCTTTGGCCCAGGACCTGATTGACTAGTGGCCATCATCTAGTTTGAGGTCTAAGAAGATTAGAGCTAATGAGGAAGGCCTGGAGGACCGGTTTGAGGATCTTGGAGACATATGGACAAAATTGAGAGGGTATGAATTATTCATATATGGGTACAATAGAAGAGTTACCCCTCAACCTATCAACAATTTATGGTGATTGAACTTAGGAAGGTTAGTTGTGGCTAATGTATTCATGAATGTGGAGCTCATGAAGGCATTGGCAAATAATTATGACCCTAAAACCAAGACCATATATAACTACACGGGTGAGCCAATTCTTGCAATCAGAAAGGAGGTTATTGACACCGTGTTCAAGTTGGATTGGGGATTTGAAGAATTGATTGACCTCAAGAAGTTAACAAGTGGATATTTTAACCTAGAGCACATTTAAAAAACATGGAGACTCCCTATACATAGACCTAGGAATGCAGGGTCCTTAGTGCCACTAGGTCAGGATGACAAAGCTCCCTATGATGTCAACTCTTTCCATACATATTTCAAGTATACCTATTACTGTGTTACCCAAGTGCTAGGGATAAAAGCCCATCCTTTGATGGATATTGCAGCCATGGTCATTTGTGTCGATTTGCAGTCTAAGGACCCCCACTTCTTTGATTTTTCTGCTTATTTGGTTGAGGTTTTGAATCATGGGTTAGAAAAGTTAAAGGGGGATGTCATCAATGTTCATTTCAATCATTATTCCTTACTTGTGCATATGCTATTGTATGTGGGCCAAGATGAAGGGTTATGGCTAGAAGAGTTATGTGTCAAGACATATGACAATGCTAGGATGAGAAAACCAGTGCAACTATGGGTTTCTTCATGGGACCAGAGGTATGCGAATAATCAATATTGGCATTTTGAGGAGTTCTTTGTCAAGCCATTATATAGCCTGTTGGGATGCCTGTGCGATCATGCCCTTGCACTAGAGGTTCAAAAATACCTAAGACCAAAATATTTCGTTGAAGATCCCTCAATTGAACACAATTAGGGAGATTGGTATTGTTTTTCAGACTGCACACAAGTCAGGGTATACGGGTTTAGAGGGAGACCATACTTACTACCACTTATAGTCCCTAACAGAGTGGCTTGTCTGGAAATTGTGAGACAACTATCAATAGTGAGTACAGAACATCTAACAAGCCATGGGAAACAATCAATTGTACCTGGGTTGTTAGTATTTTCAGATTTTATTGTGAAAATTTTAAAGAGTTATGGCCTACAGCACACAAAATTGGATTATTATGGCATGGCTATGGGGGATCCAAGGCCCAATTTCGATCCTGAAAGATACATAAGGATAGCCCGGTCATCACAAAAGTTGAAGGCTGGAGAGCATAAATCTTACCTACCGGATGACCTCATTAAGAACATTGGCAGAGAAGAGGCTAGAGTGAAGCGAATAAAGTTTGAGAAAGAAATGCAAGCTTATAAATGGAAGCTTTTTAGAAGGAAAATGGATGAGAACGTGCTACAAAATATTGAAGACCCCTTGGAGTTGGCCAAAAAACTTGTGGAGCATGAATTGGAAATACTTGAGGGAGTACCGCCTCATGTTTTTAGAGCCTTTGGCTCATATGTCTCCTACTTCCACATCTGGCATTGTTCCATTCACTCCTCAAGAGGATTACCCCCTGGTTATGAAGAGGATACACCGATAGATTTGGCAATAGGACAACTAAATGTCCGAGAAGTGGCTGACATCAGATTCCTGGAGCATGAGGATTTCATTGCTGATAGTGACTTCATTGCTTCCAAGGAGTTCACCGCATTCCTCTATCAACATAAAGGATCTCAAATTAGGAATAACATTTGAAATAGTGAAGAAGAGCAACAGCTTCAAAAGTTACAAGAGGAGATGGATCTTGTGATGAGAGAAATGACACATGAGAAGGGAAGATAGTTGCTTAAGGAAGCTGGTGTGCTATTATACTCTGGATGGGACATGAACTCTGCCTTGTTGTTTGATGGATTCCTCAAGAAACAGGACCCAAGTAGGCAAATGATGCCAAAAGAGATTGATAAACTCTTTAGAGGATTAAGATATGATCCAGATCAGAAGGCTCTTCTACAGTGGGCTATCTATCCCAAATATAAAAGACCTATATTGGTTGATACAGAAGAAGCTTTTGAACATTTGATGGTGCAGCAGGTTGGAAAGACTGACCCTAGAACAATTGCCAAACTAAATTTGGATGTCGCTAAACTGAACCAAGATCAGATAGAGTTTTTGGTCCGAGAAAATTCTACATACAAAAGCCTATATGAGAAAATTGATGAAGAAAAACAGAGGCTGCAAGCAAGATTGCTTCAGATTGATACAGGTACCAGTCAAACAGGCATGACATACGGTGTTGATAGAGATGCCATGGATGCCTTGATAGATGCTATGTATTGGAGGAACAGGGCTGAAAAGACATCTCGGCAAGTAGAAAAGGTACAACAAAAGATGGATAAGTTGATTCTGGAGATCATTGAACATAGGTTCAGAAGTATGATGCAAGTTGCAGAAATCTATTGGAAAACATACACTGGAACAGTAAGAGCTTTGAAAGAGCATGAAAGGCTCAGGTCTCGGTTGGAAGACATGATGAATGACAATAGTTTGATTAACCCAGGTGAGAAAATTGAAGCCGAGGCTTACTTGAAGTCCCATGATGAATTGGCAAATCAATTAAGGAAAGAGCTTCAGAGGCTGGACGATGGGAATACCCCTAGGGTGCCCTCTTTTTATAGTAATGGTGAGTTAGTATCGTTCAAACCGTGGAAATAAGAGATCATTGATGAGAATAATCGAGCAGTAGCAGAGTTGGATTAGGACAAATAATTGTCACTTTGTGTTAACCATATTCTATCCAATCATTTCTAGACAAAAAGCGACATGAGGACACTAAACAATGACGTTCTAATGTATAAAGATGATAAGTACATTCAACACATAAGAATGCTGAACTTGTTTATCTTCCAGTTTGTTAACAAAAGTGATAATTAATAGTTATGTGTTGAAAAGCCATGATGCTTGGTGACAATGTATACCCTCATATAAATGAGGGAACTTTTGTAACAATAAGGATTGTTAGAGAAGACGTAGAATATAGCCTTTGGCTTACTATTGTACCATTTTGCGAATATACATAATATAATTAGTCATCTTTCCTTTGTGTATATGCTGTGGATTACTGCATCTTTCTGCAGGCAGTTGCTTGTGATATTATCTAAAGGAGATAAGGTTACTTGTGTTCTTCCAGTAAAACTTTGTGTTTCATATTGTGGATTTGAATAAAAGATTTACTTGCAAATATAGTTTTGTATATAGTGCGCCTGCATATTATCTCAACCATGGTGCACCTGCATATGTATATAGTTTTGTTTATAGGTGGAAAGCCTGAGATTCAATGTCGAACTTGGTTGCTCTGATACCACATGTAATATTCCACATTTGGCATACACTTGAGCCAACTAATTCACTGGTTTACTAACCAACTATCTAGCAAACTGCTTAATGTCTACTAAGAATAACGGTCATAAATGACCATCATAAGATAATTAACATACACTTGAGTCAGTTGATTCATTGGTTACAGAACTTCTAGGTTTAGCTGATCCAATTCATTACATAACAGTCTCATGTCTACTGACATTAACGGTTTACAAGGACCTTCATAGGATTGTGACATAACCTAACAAGCCAACTGCTACAAATCCCCTATCTCTAACAAGCTTCAACTATCATCATGGAATTAAACCTAATACAACATTGGTTCCCTTATTTAGCTAAATTAACGCATCATATTATGACTCAACAAAAAATACGGTTGTAATATATTTTTTTGTCTTTCTATATTCCCAAAAGTATGCATCTAATTGATGATAAGAATCCTTCTTCAGGTCTTGCAACCATGGAGACTAGTTATAATCTGATTATAACCAATGTGCATTGATTCCAAGATGAACCATATTTGGTTGAACTATGAGTTAAGAGTGGAAAACAAATAAACATAGAAAACAAATAAACATACAATAGCTACAAATTATAGCAAGGTATTGTGACTATAAGATAGAAACCATCCTAGGAGCCTCCAATATATCAAAAGTTGAGAAAGTAGCAAGCTTACTGTACAAAGATAGTGATCACTATAAAGTTGTAGTCAAGTTCAAAGCATTGATTTGTGGGAACAAAGGGTTTCATATGGGGATAGCGCAATCTCATGAGATATCATGACAGTCATAATCATAATCTAAAGAGTAGTCAAATCTTCAAGATAGATTGGTGATAGTGCAGTCATTCTGTTGAGCATCAAATCTGAATTAAGTAAAATATCTTGATTTGAGAAATTAAATCATAGAAGCCATCTCTCTTTGGAAGAAATCATCATTTTCATTGATACCGTAATAACCCATAAGTTATCGAACAAGTCTAAAAGCATTCTATCAAAGTATCTAAGATTCAAACAGTATCAATGAGACCCAGCGATGTCTCATCAATATAAAAGGGGCATCGAAGAAAGAAAACGCCGATCAACTTCAGAAAGGACTCATCAAAGACAGTAACTCCATCGATAAAAGATTTCAAGGAAAGTGGATATGGTTCTCATTGACAAGAAAAGGTCTTCAAGGATATAACACTATCGGTGCAAAAAGACTCACCAAAAGAGATGGTCCTGTTTATCGAGCCCTGTAAGTGTCATGCAACTCTTTGTTGATCCAATGGCCCACATTGATTCGTAGCCGAGAGATGCTCATGGTTTACCTATTGTGAAGCAGCAAAAAGATGGTAGGCCCAGGCAAGGTGGTCAATAGAAGGAATAAAAGCAGTGCAAGTCCCTGAGATTTAACGACCCGTGTTATTTCATGGGATGAAGATGATCGCGAGTTACCTATCACGAAATGGCGAAAAGGAAAGTAGGTCCACGCGGTAGTAAAGCTAAAGTTAAAGACTAATCATTTCTCTTTTGATCGGATGGAGCGCATGGTTTCGTGGGATGAAGATGATCGAGTTTTACCCTCCACAAAATAGCAAAAAGTGGCGAGTCCCAGAAGCAGGTAGGTTTTCCAAAGAGTAAAGAGTGGTTGGTTCAGAGAATGATCAATGGCCCACGTTGATTCATGGCCAAAAGGTTCTTGAGATTTAGCCTTCGCGAAGTAGCGAAATGACATGGCAGTCCAGTTAGTGGTCCAGGTGGTTTAGGTGGAAAATGAGAAAGTCACACGTGGCCTCGAGGTTAAGTAAATCAAAGAATAAACTTGGCGACCAGGTGGTGGGCCCAACAGACAGATTGAATCATACCGCCAATGAAGAGGTCACCTGTCAGGCATAGGTGGCAGTTTAGAAGTGGATCCCATGGAAGTTTTTCGGCAAGTAAGAAGTTGCCACGTCAGTTTCTTAGGAGATCGAATGCTAGGGTGGATAGTGTTGAATTAGAGGACCCACATCTACCAGATTAAAGTTGTTAAAGAGCAGGTATCTCAAGGAGCATCCAACGATGGGTGCTATTTCGCAGCTCGAAGGAGTAGGATAGTTACCGTTTGCGAAATAGTGAAGACTGTTAGCCTTAACCGCTTGGTGCGCGGTTAGTGAGGTAAACTGTCAGGTCAGGACATGATAAAGACCGATCAAGTTCTATTTGATTGGATGGCTAGCGCGGTTTTGCTGGGTTAAAGTGCACGATGGTTACCGTTCACGAAATAGCGAAAGGAATTTTAGCCCGTTGCTGGATGAGGAAAAGTCAAAAGGTAAAAGCAATGCAAGTTCTATCTGATCAGACGGTTGGCATGACTTCGCTAGATGAACATGCAAGGGTTTTATGCTCTGTGAAATAGCGAAAGAGCGAAAAGAAAAAATACTCAGGATTGTTTTGACCCGTTGGAGCCAAATTTTCAAATTCAATTCTGAAGGGATGGCCAAAGCATGCAACATTAAGGGATGGTCGAAGCATGTGGTGTTAATGTTGCAGTTAAGAAGCCCAATTGTTGTATATACTCTCGCATCAATTGAATGAAGGTATCATTTCAAAGAAGTTGTTGCAGAGAAAGTTGGTGTAGAGCAGAATTCTTCAAGCCGAAATTAGGTTTTCTTGTTCTTTGCTTACCCATTGCTTGAAAATTGTTGAATTGTGGTTTTGTTCTGTTAAATAACTACTTTGATTGATAATTGGCATAGTTGCATACTTTCAAAATGGCACCTAGACGAGAATTGACAGGAAAGGTGAACTATCAGGACAGAAACATCTGTGATGACTTTCTAGAGCAATTAACCATGTCAACTAATGTCAAGGCTAGGGCCAAAGAGTTAGTACCAAAAAACCCTCATTTGAAAATTGGGGATGGCTTGTATGACAAAGGAAATTGGTTAAGGGACCCCGAAATAGGGATATCAGGTCTAAGTCTTTTTCAAGTTGGTTTTGGTCATAGACATGCCCCCGCCCCTTTGAATAGCATCTAGGAACTAGATGTGGGGAAGCTTGTGGTCCCTAGTGTGTTCATGGATGTAGATTTGTTGACCCTAATCGCACAGAATTATGACCCTGCTGCCAGATGTATCAGAAATATAAAGGGATCAACCCTAGTTGAAATCAAAGATGATGAGTTTAGAAATGTTTTCAAGCTTAGTGAAGCTTCAAATTATCTTGAGCCTATTGATTTTGAAGCATTAGCTCAAGTCTACAATGAACAAAGAGATCATCTTAGGAGTGGCCCATTGAGAGAATTCTTTGTTAAAATAGGAGGGTTAATAGTTGTAGGCCCCAGTACAATGGAACCATTTTCCCTGAATTTGTTTACTTTAAGAGGTAAGGGTATGTATTGGACACTGTGTCAGATCTTTTGTAAAGATGCTAAGAAACATATGCCAACCCATTATATGTTGATGATTGCCCAAATTCTAAACCCTTCCCTGGCAATAACATTTGATTTTGCCCCATACCTCACTGATGATATTCATGCAGGGCTTGTAGGGATTAAAAATGGTAAGGTGGATAGGCCATTTGGATGGTACTCCCTATTAATGCACATGTTTTTGTTCAAAGGTGCTGATTATTTTGCAAAAGATATGGATTTGGTCAAGGTTAAAGATAAAGAGGATATGCCTGTGCAACTTTGGAGCACTATTCTATCTTGGGATAGAGAGGATGCTAGTTTTCTGAAGTTTGATAGATGCTTTGCATCTAAGATTAGAGTTCTTTTATGTACAGAAAACCCTAGGATTCCTAAGGCTCTTTTGGAATTCCTTAGGCCTAAAGAGTTTGCAGAAGATATCAAGATTGTTTACAACTAGGGAGACATGTATTTGTACCCTATTTCTACTATTTTCAGAGTATATGGCTTCAGAGGAACCCCCTATCTACTGCCCTATCAGGTCCCATTGAAGATAGGGATTGCAGAAGTGTTGAGACAGATTGGAGGAGTTCAAGAGGCCGAGCTGACCAATAGGGGTAAAGGGACCATTTTCCCAACTATTACCATGGCCCATCATTTTATAATTACCAAAGGTGGCTGGAAATACTTTGAAGAATTCTTTAAGCCATATATGTTGTCAATGTTGGTATTTTGGTATGGTTTTGTCATTGATGTCAACACCTACTAAACTCTTATCAACTCTGGCACTTTGGAGATCCAACAACATTCACCGGCAAGCAAGTAACTATTGCATAGTTACTGGTATCTGGTACACCAACAAGATATAATGATACCGGCACTTGGAATGGCATGGAAGACACATGGTTATGTCAAAGACATCATTTGGACATCTTGTCCTAGAGTTTTGTTCATTGGTATATTCATAGTTGCATATTTGCTGTTACCGGCAAATAGGTCTAGGGTTACACCGGCAGGTTTATCTTTTCTAGATCAACATGGCACGCTATGGAGATGATTAATTATTGTTGTAAATGCATTAAGCCGATATGTTCAATTGGTTATTGCATCGGATATTATATTGTTTGTAAAATGTTTTTATTGTAATATCTTGTAGAGCCGACCTACTAAAATTGGTCTTAGATTATGATATAAATGTAAGATCTTATTTGTAAGATCAAGTGTGTAATGCGAAAAAGGATTGTGTGAAGGTATATGCGAGATTAAGCAGAGTATACATATAGACATCATTTAAAGGTGAAGCTAGGTTTTTGTGAAAGCATATCAGCATTACACCAGTACTGAATCTAGCATATGAAGATGCTATTTTGTGCAGTACATTCTTATTGGATTTAACCATCGAACTGTAGTCAATGTGACTCTCATTTTGTGATTGAGCAGTGAGCTCTAGGTTGTTGGCCTTTCTGCATGTGCAGACCCCATTTATGTACACTTACTATCTACAGTAGTATCATTTGATTGTGGGTAAGGTTTCCCACCATGGTTTTTCCCCTTACAGGGTTTCCATGTACAAATATTGGTGTTATGTGTTGTGGATAACTTTGTGTTTATGTTTCATGCACTAATCCTTACCGGTATAGAAATTAACTGTTAAAATTGTCTACCAACATATTAACTAGTTTACCGGTATTAAGCATTAAATTGGTAAATTTGTTTTTGGTTTAAATTAATTTGACAACTGATTCACTCCCCCCCCTCTCAGTTGTCTTCGGGACCTAACAATTGGTATCAAAGCTTAGTCCTCTTTTGCAGAAGTTTAACAGCTTCAGGAGATCCAATGTCTACTAATTATTTCAGGAAGGACAGACCTAAACTTGATGGAACCAACTATGACATATGGAAGATTAGAATGGAGACACATCTAAATTGCATTGGAAAAGACATCTGGGAAGTTACAAAGAATGGTTATATTGCTACTGTACAAGGTCAGGCTAGTCCAACTAACTTGACAAAAGATGAGGAAAATGATTGCAAAGCAAGAGAAGCACTTTTGAGCACATTATTAGATCAACAAATCATGGGACTATCAGATAGGTCTACTACTAAAGCTATTTGGGATCATTTGGAAACACTGAATGAAGGAGATTCCACAGTCAAAATTGCAAAACTTGAAAGCTTCTGAGTCAGGTATGAACATCTGAAAATGGAAGAAGATGAAATGATTTCTGCTTTTATGGAAAGAGTAAATGAAATTATTTTGGGTATTAAATGTTGTGGAGGAACCTTTAGTGAGGATGAAATTGTTTCAAAAGTTTTAAGAGGATTGCCACCGGCATATAAAATGAAAGTCACTACTATAAATGAGTTAAGAACAATGCCTAATACATCAGTTACTAGGGATACATTGATTAGGAAACTTTCAGCTTTTGAAATTGAAGAATTTGGTCATGTTGCTACTATAAAGATAGACTTGGCCTTTAAAGCATCAACATCGTCTGCTCCATCATTTGACAAATCTGATTGGAAAGCCTTTTATGCAAGAGAACTTGAAGAAAGTAGGAAAGAAAATGAAGAACTTGAAGAACTTGAAGCACTATTTGCAAGGAAAATGCCTAAAGGTCCAGTTGGAAGTAAGTATGAAGCTAAAGCACCCTTTAAATGTTTTAACTATAATAAGATTGGTCATATGGCTTCAAGATGCCCTGATAGACATGCTAGACTAAGAGAAGAAGCTAGAAGAGCATACAAGCCTAATCCTGAATATCAGAGATACAGATTTAAGAAGAATAAAGACAAATTTTGTTACATTGCTAATGAAGGTGTGACTGATGATTCTGATGAGGATCCGACAGACAATGGATGGGTTTTTGTTGCTATAACAGAAGATCAACTGACACCTACTGCTCAACCGGTAGTATAGGCCCTGGCAGCTAAAGTTGAAGTAAAGGATGAATGGATCATTGATTCAGGATGCTCACATCATATGACAGGAGACAAAGGTAAATTCTTGAACTTTCAAGAATACAATGGAGGCTTAGTGAGATATGGAGATGACAAAGCTTATTCAATCAAAGGTAAGGGTACAATATCTCTTGATGGTAAGCATAAAACTGACGATGTCTACTATGTTGAAGGATTAAAGCATAATCTTTTGAGTGTTGGTCAATTAGTTGAGAAAGGATTTCAGTTACAATTTAAAAATCAAAAATGCAAAATCATGAATAGAACTGGTTTGGAAATTGCAACCGGTAATCAGACTATAGGTAATATCTTTCATTTGAATAACAATGAAAAGTTATGCTTAATTTCACATATAGATGAAATTTGGTTATGGCATAAGAGACTCTGTCATGTAAACTTTGATTGCATGGTAAAGATTAGTGCTACTAAGGCAGTTAGAGATTTACCTAAAATTGTCAAACCTCAGAATACAATATGTAAGGAATGTCAATTTGGAAAACAAGTTAGAGCTAGTTTCAAAAGTATTCCAGAAAAATCAAATAATGCTCTTGATTTGATTCACACTGATTTATGTGGTCCAGCTAGAACTAAAAACTTACAAGGTGATAGATATTTCATGCTAGTCATTGATGACTATTTTATAATGTGTTGCGTTACTTTTCTCAAAGAAAAATCAGAAGCACTTGGAAAGTTCAAATTGTTCAAAGCAATGGTAGAAAATGAAACCGGTAAGAAAATCAAATGTTTAAGATCAGATCAAGGAGGTGAATTTACATCTAAGGAATTTAATACATTCTATGAAGTGAATGGAATCAGAAGATAGCTATCAGCACCTCGGACACCACAGTAGAATGGAGTTGTTGAAAGGAAAAACATAACTATCTTGGATGCAGCAAGAAGTATGTTATCAGAAGCAAACCTACCACATGTATATTGGAGAGAAGTAGTCAGTACAATGGTCTATACATTTAACAAAGTTCACATCAAAGGTGAAACTGGTAAGACCCCTCATGAACTATGGTTTGGTAATACTCCTACTCTTAAGTATTTCAGAATTTTTGGAAGTAAATGTTATATCAGAAGAGATGAGTATATTGGCAAATTTGATCCTAGAAGCGATGAAGGAATAGTTCTTGGTTATTCATCTAAGAGCAAAGCATATAGATGTTTTAACAAGAGATTGCAAAAAATTGTTGAAAGTACAAATGTAAAGATTGATGAACAATTCAGAGGAACTTCAAGGTATATAGACTCTAAACCGGCAACATAAATTTTGACAAATGAACCTACTCTAAATCCACCAGTATAGAATGAAGATCCAGTTACCTTGGTATCATCTGAGGATTCCACAGTAATTGAGGAACAACAGCAAACCAAGACACCCCGGTATGTAAGACTGAATCATTCTAAAGATCAGATAATTGGAAACAAGTTTAAAGGAGTTATGACAAGAGGAAGATTGGAAAATGAAGAGGTATGTCTTATTTCTCAAATTGAACCATCATATATTAATGAGGCATGTGAAGATAAATTTTGGATTAAAGCTATGGAAGAAGAATTAGAACAAATTGAGAAAAACAACACTTGGACATTAGTTCTCCGGCCTAAAGATAAAAATGTAATTGGAACCAAATGGGTATTTAGAAAAAAACTTAATGAAGATGGTAAGGTTGTTAGAAATAAAGCAAGACTAGTGTGTAAGGGGTATTCTCAGAAGGAAGGAGTTGATCACAATGAAACCTTTGCACCAGTAGCTAGAATTGAGGCAGTCAGATTATTTTTGGCTTTTGTAGCACACAAGAACTACAAAGTTTATGAAATGGATATTAAATGTGCATTTTTGAATGGAGATCTTGAAGAGGAAGTATATATTGAAAAACCTGATAGATTTTCTTTGACAAACGAAAATGATATGGTTTGCAGGTTAAGAAAAGCTCTGTATGGACTAAAACAAGCTCCAAGAGCTTGGTATGCAAGATTGGATAAGTATCTTTTAAAGATTGGTTTTACTAAAGGAAATGCAGACAACAATTTATATTATAAAGTAACTAATGATGACATCCTGATTATAGAAGTATTTGTTGATGATATAATCTTTAGAGGAGAAGATGGATTATGTAAGGAATTTTCTATTAAAATGCAGCAAGAATTTGAAATGTCTATGATTGGAGAAATAAAATTCTTTTTAGGATTGCAAATTTCACAGACTGATAAAGGTATATTGTTGAGTCAATCCAAATACTTAAAAGAGTTACTAAAGAAATTTGGGATGGAGAACTCTAAACCGGTAAGCACACCTATGACAACAAATGACAAATTATCACAAAGGGATGAATCTACACCTATTAATTCAACTAGATACAAATCTATGATAGGAGGTTTACTGTATTTGACACAAACCAGACTTGATATTATGAATGCAGTATGTATTGTTTCAAGATTTCAAAGTAATCCTAGAGAAAATCATGAATCAACAGTAAAAAGGATTTTTCGGTACTTACAAGGCACTATAAATCTTGGATTATGGTATCCTAGAGATGAAAACTTTGAATTATGTGCATACACAGATGCAAATTGGGCAGAGATGTGGATGATAGAAAAAGCACCACCGACGGAGCATTCTTTATTGGAAATAGACTAGTTTCTTGGTTGAGTAAGAAACAAAGTTGTACATCTTTATCAATAGCAGAATCAGAATATGTTGCAGCAGCAACTAACTGTACACAGGTACTATGGCTTAAGAAAATGTTGAAAGACATAAAGGTAAAATGCAAGGAACCTATTACTATCTATTGTAATAACACTGCAACAATTGATATATCTAAGAATCCGGTATTACATTCTAAAACCAAACATGTTTCTATCAAACTAAATTTTATAAAGGAAAATGTTGAAGCAAAGGAGATAAAACTGGTTTATGTGAATACTAAAGAGTAGATTGTAGATATTTTCACTAGACCTTTGCCTAAGGAGACTTTTGAATATCTCAAAGATTAGCTTGGAGTCATACCACCACCGGTAGAGACTTAGATAGTAGATGATTGTCATCAATCGACAGAATTAACAGAGAAATCTTTTATTCTGGTCTTTGATGGGAAACTACTTCTCAGAGGGAGTAGTTGGTATACTGAATTGATTGGTATTTTGTATATGAACTTGGTTTTATTGTAACTTTGGCATTTGATGTCAAAGGGGGAGAGATATCTATGGAAAAACACATTATCTTTTGGGGAGAGATTGGTATGAAAATCTTTGAAAAACACACATGTTGCTCCCAGGGGGAGAGATTGTTGTTTAGGAGAGATTATTACTCTCTGTATCTATATTTTGATTTTTGGTTATAATCTTTTTGGAGATTGTTGGTTTTTGTATTTGGCATTTCTATTTTGGCACTTTGATGGTTTTTCCATCTTGTGTTGCCATCAATGCCAAAGGGGGAGATTGTTGGTATTTTGGTATGGTTTTGTCATTGATGTCAACACCTACTAAAATCTTATCAACTCTGACTTTGGAGATCCAACAACATTCACCGGCAAGCAAGTAACTATTGCATAGTTACTGGTATTTGGTACACCGACAAGATATAATGATCACTGGCACTTGGAATGGCATGGAAGACACATGGTTATGTTGAAGACATCGTTTGGACATCTTGTCCTAAAGTTTTGTTCATTGGTATATTCATAGTTGCATATTTGTTGTTATCGATAAATAGGTCTAGGGTTACACTGGCAGGTTTATCTTTTCCAGATCAACATGGCACGCTATGGAGATGATTAATTATTGTTGTAAATGCATTAAGCCGACATGTTCAATCGGTTATTGCATCGGATATTATATTGTTTGTAAATTGTTTTTATTGTAATATCTTGTAGAGCCGACCTACTAAAATTGGTCTTAGGTTATGATATAAATGTAAGATCTTATTTGTAAGATCAAGTGTGGAATGCGAAAAAGGATTGTGTGAAGGTATATGCGAGATTAAGCAGAGTATACATATAGACATCATTTGAAGGTGAAGCTAGGTTTTTGTGAAAGCATATCAGCATTACACCGGTACTGAATCCAACATATGAAGATGTTATTTTGTGCAGTACATTCTTATTGGATTTAACCATCCAACAGTAGTCAGTGTGACTCCCATTTTGTGATTGAGCAATGAGCTCTAGGCTATTGGCCTTTCTACATGTGCAGACCCCATTTATGTACACTTACTATATGTAGTATTATCATCTGATTGTGGGTAAGGTTTCCCAACGTGGTTTTTCCCCTTACAGGGTTTCCACGTACACATATTGGTGTTATGTGTTGTGGATAACTTTGTGTTTATGTTTCATGTAATAATCCTTACCGGTATAGCAATTAACTGTTAAAACTATCTACCAGCATATTAACTGGTTGACTGGTATTAAGCATTAAATTGGTTCAGTTGTTTTTGGTTTAAATTTATTTGACAACTGATTCACCCCCCCCCTCTCAGTTGTCTCTGGGACCTAACAGTCAACTGTAGTTTCAAGGTGTGCAGACCCTGAGGATTTCTTCAATGGCATGTTCAGAAAGAGGGCAGTATGTAAAAGTAGGCCTCACCAATTTCAATTTCCTGAAGATTTAATTAGAAATGAATTCAGCTTAGATGAGTAGGAATTAAGAAAGGAGAAGTGGGTTGCATACAAAAGAGGACTTGATTTTATTCATCAATTTGATTCTAGCTATGACCCTCTTTCTAGTTTTACCCCTTTTGAAGAGAAGGTTAAATTCTTAATTCTTTATTTTGAAGACCTAACGCAAACCCTAAAAGAAAAAAGGGAGGCTATAATGCAAAATGATCCTGATAGGGCTAAATTGGTCTTAGCTAAGCTTGCCTTTGCTAAGGCTATCCCACCTGGTAATTATATGATGCATAAAAAATCTAAATATACTGTGATGATGCTAGTGACAAGTGATCCTTCCACTTCAAGAGGAAAAAGGGCCATTGAAGATGTCATTGATATTCAAGATTCCCCTAAAAGGCAAAGAGTAGGGAAGGAAGTTGAAACTGATGAGCCTCAATACTCTCCATCTCAATCCCCTATTCACATAGGAGATGAGCAAGCAGTGGCCGAACAATTTCTACAGTTAGGGAGTCTCGGTGAAATTGCATACACCTATGATGAGACCCAAGAGGGAATGCCGGAAGAGCCACCTAGTGCTGAAATGAATATAACTGATGGTGAGCTAAAGGGAAAGGAATTAGACCTCACTATCAAACAAGCTAGTGAAGAGTTTCTAGCTAACACCAATTTTATCACAACAGGGGCTTTCACGCAATTTGTATGGAAACAGAACATTGAACAATTCAAGGCTAGATGTGAAAAGAGAATGAGTGAGTAGCCTCACAAAGATACAAATTCAGTGGAAGAAGAGGTTAAACAAGAAATGATGGTTGAATTCAAAGCTATCACTCCTGAAGCTGGAAGAGAGATGGTGTCAAAGGCTGGTGTTCTAATCCTCCCTGAATGGGATATAGTAGATGCATTGGTTCTTGAAGCAGTTAGAAAAGAAACTAAGCCAATGAAGGGAGTGACATTTAGCAAAGATAATGCTTCTCTGGTCATGTGGTCCCTCAAGAGGGATGAAAGTAGAAGAAGGAAAGATACCTCAGGATCTAATCTTCTAGGAGGTATGATAGTACAAAGAGTCCAGGATACAGGGGTGGTAGAAGCTGCCAGTACAGTCTTAGAAACTGCAAAGTTTAATGTGGCAGTAGTAGAGAAAGAAGCAAAGGAAAAAGCTGATCTCCAAGTCAAGTTGGAGACAATTTTAAAGGCTTATAATGAAGCCAAAAAGGAGGTAGCCAACAGGGATACTATTATTGCTAGACTTCAAAATCGGTAGGACAACACCAAGGAGGTGAGTCCTCTACCCTGGCAATCTCTTCTTCTCCAGCAAGACCTCCACCTACTAGTCCTATTATAGAATTCCCCCCTTCTCCTATGCCTTCTGGTTTTCAACCAGCTAAGACTTTTCAACATGAGTTGGAAAAAATGAAACAGGCTCAAGCCTTGTTTGCAAGTAAGTATGAAGAGAAGGTAAAGGCCACCATTTTGAGTTTTGCTGATATAGTAGAGGCCCCCACTTTGCACACTAATATGAAAAGAATTTTAGACACTTTGTGTGAGTTAAATGAGGACAAGGCTATTTTAGAGCCTATTTTGAATAAGTGGATGCCAAGAGAAGTGGATTTAGAACTTATGTGTGCATCCTATGATGAAGCAGGATCTGATGTTACTATCAAATCCACGTGTGAGTTGGTAAAAGGTTTGACCAAGTTAGCAGAAGGAAGAGCCAATGTAGAGAGGAAAGATAACTTGTACAGGAAAGAATATATTGAGCATAAATTTGAATTATTTCCTAGGGGTTTTGTCAGCCAAAATCAGTTGAAGGACAAACAGGTATGGCTTGATAAGCTTGGAGCTAATTTGTCTTTTAGGGTAAATGAAATTGTTAACAAAGATGACACCACTCTATTTGTTAAAACAATTGAGGAGATAGAAAAGATAAAATCACATTACAGTTTTTTGGAATCAGAGGTGAGGAAAATAAGAAACTCTTGGAAAAGGTTACTTAAGTTAGAGAAAAAGATTGTTGGCTACTCATGGCCTACTGATGATGTGTTCCAAGAGTGGACCAAAAGGTATGCGGTGCAAGAGGAAGATGTTCCAGAATAGTTGGAAGATGCTCCAGGATAATTAGAAGATGTTGCAAAAGAGTTACCAACTGAAAAGGCCATTGAGACAGAAAAAGACTTGTAACTGCTTCTTGAAAGAAGCTATGGTTGTAACTAATTTTCCTTAGGGATGTCTGAAGCTTGTATGCATCCATAATGTTATAAATAGATACCAGGAAAGAGGAAAAATGATCACAAGAATTTGTAAAGAAACTCTGCAGAAATTTATCTGTGTTTTTTCTAGTGTTTCACAGAAAACTATCTAAGTTTTGTAAGATTTTCCAAATTGAATATAAATATACAGACCATTAACTTTGATCCTAAAATTTGTGTTGTCTTTTGGTATGCTTTCAAATATTTTACTGGTTTCATTTGGGTAATTTAGGGTTATTTCAATTGAACAGCGAAGAAAGACACTGGTCATCTATAAAATACATTTCATCAATTCACATTTCATTTTAAAGCAATAGGGGTAGCTGAGTAGGAAATATAGAGTAGACTATAAATAGTGTATATACATAAATTTCAAGCACAGAAATCAAAGAATTTCTACAACAACAATCTTGAACTCATCTACTATATCTCCATCCTAGCAAT
The DNA here is from genome assembly GCF_030272615.1 of Cryptomeria japonica. Lineage (NCBI taxonomy): Eukaryota > Viridiplantae > Streptophyta > Pinopsida > Cupressales > Cupressaceae > Cryptomeria > Cryptomeria japonica. Next base: position 346,724,758 of record NC_081415.1, on the reverse strand, counting down.
TTATGCCATTCTGAGATGCATTAGGTTAGTCTCAGTCACTAGAACACAATTTGCAACATGCATTAGGAGTTGTCCTCCTTACAAATAGTCCAACATTAAAAAGGTATTATCAAAGCTACAACCACAATTCAAAGAAGAAGCTTACAAAGATAGGACAAAGCTAGGTACAGTAATAAGTCAAGGCAAATTCATAGTTGAAACTCAGTCCAAAATAGTGAAGAAGTGCAACAAATGACATGAGAAGTCTAAAGAAGTATTATAGCAATCATGAGTCAAGGATTAATGAAGAGATTTTTTGCATCCATGATACAATCCTTAAAAGCATCCTTGACACAATCTCAAACACACTTTTTATCGTTCTCTTGGTGAATTTTGCCTAATTGTGTATGTCTTGCTTATGTATGAAAATGGCATTTTGCAGCTTTGCATCGACCATGTATTTGAGATGTCTTTGATTTAGATATGGAATGAGCTTAGTCATAGAGTGAGACTAGGGAGTTGGACCATCTCAACCATGGTGCGCCTACATATGTATATAGTTTTGTGTATTCATTAAAGATTTTCATTTAATTTTAATCAACTAAAGAGAAATATTCATGACTTACAAGTAATAAAGAAACTTACAAGGATGAGGCATATTCATTACTTACAAGTAATAAAAAAACTTACAAGGATGAGGCATATTCATAACTTTTGTAGTGGTACCTTGGATATCAACACTAGAAGCAACTCATATTGTTCATGTACAGACAAGACAATATGGGAGTTCATTATACCCAACAACTTGTGGTGTTGTTGTTCATGTTGGCTCCACTTGCACCCTGCAATTAAGATTCAATATACATTATTCAATAAGATTAATTGTGCAACATAATGAAATATTGAAAAGTGTGTTACCTTGTTGAGCTTCGCTTAGTTTCGAGAATAGTTTAATATTCTCTACTTAACAGGGCCAACCACATGAAGGCGGAAGCTCATTTGCCCCCCCCCCCTTAACATCACTCTAAATTCCCTGTTAAAATCTTATAACATTCATTCATTAATTCTTTCTACCATTAATAAAATATAGCATTCATTCATTAATCTCACATAACGTTCATTAACACATAACATTGATTAACATTAATTAACATGCAACATTCATCAATATTAATTAACACATATCATGCATAACCATTAATTAGCACATAATTGCATTCACTAACACATAAAAATCAGTCATTATCAAATAAGTTAGATTACAATCATTTCTTTCTTTGTTTTTTCTTTGAAGCTATGGAAAGACTAAGTGGAACATCAGTTTCTTCATCATTTCCCCCCTCTGCAGATGTTCCGCCAACTGCTCGTGATCTCAATGTATGCCTAGTCCTATACTAAGGACGAGGACACTGAAGCGAAGGGGGGTCCTCTGCAATAACAAAGAAATGGGTTAAATTAAAAAAAAAAAAATTATTGTTACAAGTATTTCATTAATTTAGAGAACATAATTGTTGTGCTCTTTACCTGATGGGGCCACATCATTTTGTGTAGCCTCAGCCTCAACATGCTAAACACCCTCTAGATCTGTTGGAGTTGAAATACTAAAGGTTACATTAATGTTGAACACCAATTGTAATTATATTTGTTTAAAGAAATAACAGTGGTCCTCTTTACTTGAGTGGGGAACATCATGTTCTTGAGGTTGTGTACCCAGATCATGATCCACTTGCTCACCACCGACTACATGCTCTAAAATATTAACAAAAAAGGTTACATTAATTACTACTCTAATTACAAATTAAGATGTTTAATTGTATTAATAGATAAATAAATAAATTTGAATAGCAAATGAATACCTCCACTACTGGGATGCACATCCGGACCTTCATGTGCAGGTGGTGTTTCACAATTAGCAGGCTGCATTCCAATGACATGCACATTGTTATCATTGCTTGCTTATTTAAAACAAACATAGTCACTTAATGTTGGAACTCAACATCAATTAGATTATTGGTAAAGTATTCAATTTGAAACAACTTCCATTTACCATATTTACCTGTGTGACGGATGCACTCGAATGTTGTGTATGCCCACTCAATTCTCGTAGTCGATCAGCCATGACTGAATAGCCTTGCTGGTAGGCAATTCTCTTGTCATCTTCTGTGGGCGCTCTATTGAATTCAGAGCCCTGCATTTTTGCTTGGTATCGTGAATTTTTCTTGCATTGTTTGATAAAAAAAAACATTTGCAGTTTATTAATATTTTGATGCAATATTTCGTTTACATGAGATACTTACAATTCGTGCAACAAGTTTCATGTAACCACTAGAGCCGAGTTTGTGTTGCCCGTGCTTTTCTTGCCTTGCCTTGGTTGCCTTTGATGTGTCACTCAGTTTATAAAAAGATTGAAAATATGTTAGATTATATAAATATAAAGAGTAATTAATTAGTACATAATTGCATTCTGAATAGTATCATGTACCTTCTTCTGGCGTCTAGTGGTGTATTTCCTTTTTTCCTTTCAATTATCTGGAATCATGGGGGGACGCTCGTACTTTAGGTTCCTCTCCAAATGGGTCATGTGTTGGTCCCTCACATACTTTAGATATGTGCCAGCTTTTTCAAGGAGCTTGGTTTTGTCAAAGATGTCATTTCCAAACCACTCAACCATTTGGTTTGTCAATTCATCTTTTAACCTTTTTTCTTGGTCATTCCACCTTTTAAAGCAAAAACAAACCTGTTAGATTCAGAAATGAACTGAAGCTACATTTATTACACTTCAAGAAAGGGATCAAAGGTAAACTATTCCAGCAATGATATGAAACCAAAAGTGGATAAGGGTTAGTTCACATATGATGTACCACCTTTTACGTATGGTGGGCTCAAATATCTGCAATGCAATGTCACTAAGATGTTTATAGAAAATATCATTGCCTGCAAAAAATTCATGGGATCATTATTCCAAAATGAGTGAACATAAAGTAAATTACAATTAGAGTATATATAATAATAATTTTAAAGTACCTGGAACCTTTTGTATCTTCAAGGGAAGCATTTCTTCATCGCTCACCACCAATGTGGTTTGCAATGTTCTCGTACTAGCAATGCGAGAAGATCCAGGAAATGATGGTATGTTATCAGTAGTAGTTGCCTCTGGCACATCCTCATGTGCATCTCCTCCTGCAAAAAATGAATCCACTATGAAATGGCATTAGAATTCAAGAAAGAACGCTTGAAGGGAAATAAACACATGACAGAAGATAGAGCAAAAGAGGGATCTACCAACAGTGGGTGGGCCAATATGACATGCACTAGAGGATGTGTGCATGCTATGTGTTGCCAACATCACAGTCAGCAATACAGGTGAGGGTGACCTCTGATGAGGCAGCGGCGACATTTGCACAGTAACATTGACAACACCTAAAGAATAATACATTAAATATATCAAACATTAAATATATGAAAAGTGCAAGAATTGTAAACAAGGATGAACCTTTATTTTAAAAATTGACAGTATCAAGTATGATGTGTTTTGGGTACTCAAAGTGATAAGCCAAGCAAGTGATAATACAAGAAAGCCGTCATCACCTGAAGATCCCGCAATACCCTGATCATGGGAATGACTTTCATGAGGGCAGATAAATTGCTGTAAAAATAATGCGTACATATTTTAGTTAATGACTTAAAAGAGAATAAAATATAAACCATTATTGAACTTTTGTTATAATTAAAGCTTTCATTACTACTTACTTGCAAGTCTTCTATTGTCTTATACAATAATTCCACCCTCTGTCGTATATCATCAGTGGTAAGATGCACGACTACCAAAGAAATAATCTCTTTTCTAATTTTTATAAGAGGAATTTTAAAGAATTTCACAAGGTCCGTGGGATCTTCAAGGTCATCATTCTTTAACCCTAACAATTCCACATCCATAGAAAGGTGCTCAGGTACTGCAACTCCCTTTCCCTTTCCCCGAACATCCGTCTGTGTCAAGAATATCATTAACAATTACAAAATTAGTATAAATCACTAGAAAAAAGAACATAATAATGTAATAGTTTGCTTCTATCTACTTTGTACAATTACAATGAGGTTTACCTGCACGGTAGAAGTGTCGCAAGCTACATCTCTGTCTGTGATATGTGATGGATCCATGTCGGTCTGTGACAAAGAAAAATTATAAAAAATGTTTGCAAAATTACATAGTACACAACATGAACAACATGAACTTTGTAGACAAAAAGAGTATTAAATAATAAAAAGATGTTGTCATCAAAATCATTGTAATTTTTTTAATTCCTTACCTTTACTTTATTTAGACTATGCAAGATCCTCAACTAAATGGTTGACGATGTCTGTAATCAACGACCTGTTCCCACCAAGGGTGACAACATCACATAGGGACTATACCTGAAATCAACACCATCAATTGAGCATCATAAGCATTACTACATTTGTAAGTTGATAAACAATAAATACTTATGTATCATAAGCATCAGAAGCATCACATGATGTGTCATCATATATGTAATTGAGCATCACAATTAGCATCACATATCATGTGTCATCATAAACATGTAATCCATCACATATGTATCATAAGTCACCATCCATCACATAGGTAATAAATAATCGCCAACAACATCATCATCATCACCATCATCATCACCATCACCATCACCATCACCATCACCATCACCATCACCATCACCATCACCATCACCATCACCATCACATCGTCATCGTCATCATCATCATCATCTTCTTCTTCTTCTTCTTGTTCTTCTTCATCGTCATTGAGAAAATGTCAATCATGATCATCATCCACTTCATCTTCTACTTCTTCGGTATCTTCTTCTTCCATCACATTATACTTTATCAACCTTCCTCTTGGATCATGTCTAACAACAAATGACCAACCCGGTTTATGTGGAACCTCTGAGTAAAATACTTACTTACATTGGCTTGGAAGAACATAGGGCTCATCCCCAACTAGTTCAAATGACCTTGTATTTAGCATTATAAAACCATTATCATATTCAATAACAGTTCTATCAGGATCATTTTTATTCAATCGTAGCTTGTACCATTTGACGACGAACAAAACTAATTTGAAGGAATTAAAGTCACACTCAAGTATATCATCCAAAATGCCATAGTATCGATTTTGAGAATGTTGAGGATGAATGTCATTTCTTGATGAAATATATGTCACCTCAAAGACTGCAGTGATGCCAGAATCACAAGTTTTCTTCGTGTCATCCAACTTTTTTATGTGAAATTTATGACCATTGCAACACATAGCGTTGTGGTGTTTGACTTGTGATATGTCAAACATGTAAAATTTATTGCATTGTGAGTTGATAAACATTTGGGTGATTAATAAATTTATACGTACTTGTTTATCTCTTAAACCATATGCTAAATCAATTTCCCTTTGCGTAACATTGGAATCTCCATTACGATGTGCTTCTTTAACCAATGAAGCCACACCTTCCCATGTTAACGTGTGTCCAAAATTTTGACAATGTTCAATCCATACCGTCATCCAATCAAGATTGTTTGCAATATACAAATTTAGTGCATCCCACTCTTGACCAACTGTACAAAAAATAAATAGACGTCTTACAATCGATTTATTTTGAAGATTAAGAATTAATTAAATACAATAACATCTTATTATTACCTCTCACTTTCCTCAATCTACCTTTCCCCGTCAAGTACTCCCCTTCTAATTTGTTAATGGTGTTGGGATCCCAAATGCAATCCACATGGATCTTTGCTGCAAACTTAGGAAGATATTCAGAAATGTACACCATAGTCTGGTATACCATATATCCCTCCACCATAGAACCCTCGGGATGTGCTCTTTTTCGAACCAAAGCCTTCAAAAATTTCAAGTGCCTCTCAACCATCCACATTGACCTAGTGTGTACAGGTCCACACAATTCAATCTCCTCAACTTGGTGTATGAGGTAGTGTTCTTGTGCATTGAAAAAAGCTGGAGGTAGACACTTTTGCATTTCACACATTAAATGAGGAATTTTTTTCTTCCAATATTTTATATCATCTTTATGGATTTATTTACATGACAACCACCTACAAGGTATTCAAGATGCAAAAAAATATATTACATAACAAGTAAAACAAATCGCAAATATAATATCTATACAACAAACTAAACAAATATCACTACTTACCTCATATATTTTCCAAGATCATATATGACTTGCTTGACATTATTGTTGAAGTCGTCTGGGAGAGATAGAGGTAGAACGTACTGCAACAATTATAAAATTATCTTTTCATTTTTTTGTAACATAATGAAAAGTACACGTACGCGTAGTACTTAAATACATACTAAAAACACAAGAACATGAATTACCTTAATGAAGGTATGCCAATCATACGTTTTCATCTCTGGCCCAAATTCACTTTTCTTTGATATGAGATTGTTTATGTTCGCAACAAATCCTGTGGGAAATCAAATTTTTTGTATGACTTATTTTATAGCATTGCTTTGCTGGTTCATTAATAACCAAGGAAGCTCACTTATATTAATCTGGTCTCCATGGCTATTTGATTGAATGACATTTATCATTGCATGATTGGAATCCTGAATGTCACTACATATTTTGACAATTTTTTCTTTGTCACGCCTTCCATCCAATATTTTCCATACTGTCTCTGTTATATTCTTTCCAATATGCATACTATCAAACAAATGAACAATTTCTAACTGCTCGTAGTAGGGAAACCTACTAAATTGTCGGGGATAACTTTTTATTCTCTTAGGAAGGTGGTCATTTATGCCTTCATGACCTTCATGATCATCAATCACATCATTAGTAAACAAAACAAAGTAGAAAAGATGTTTTATGACAAACCAATAGATGGAATGGCATTACCTTGACGATTAATTCTATTATATTCCAACTTCCATAGGTGAGGTGTCATTCTTCGTGGCTTTGATGTATTCTCTTCTTTCCCATTGAAAAGATGTTTTTTAGTATTTCGATACTTATGATTTTTGTGGAGAAAGTGCCTATACTCATCAAACATCTGCTTTCCTAAACTTTTTGAATGACAAGATTTCATCTTTGGACCACAAACAAGACATGCAAATTTTCCCTTTGTTTGAAGACCTACAAGATAATGTATAATTGGATTCAATATGATAATTTTTTGAATTATAATGTTCATGCACAACTTAAACACTATAACATACCACAAAAATGTGTTAGCCTCGGGGCATCGTGTATTGTCCATAGAAGCATCACATGGAATTGAAATTGTCTTTGTCCTATTGGTCTAGAGACATCATACATAGTGACGCCATTCCATAACTCCAACAACTCATCAATAAGAGGCTCGATATATGCATTCATATCTTTAACTTGGTACTTACCTAATCGAATGAACAAAAACATTACATAATTATTATGACCATTTTACTGCAATATTTATAATTAAATTTAGACGACTATATTTAAATGATAAAATACCTAGAACAATCATTGCCAACATTATGTGCTCCCTCTTTATTGACATCCATGGAGGAATTTTATTGTTGAGAACAAAAATAGGCCACACTGAGTAAACAGATCTCATCTGTCCAAATGAATTAACACCGTTCGCTGCCAATGAAAGCCTGAGATTACGAGGTTCTTCTTTAAAGTGTGGCCACTTTTCCTCTATGTCCATAAATGTTGAACCATCCGCAGGCATTCAAATAATGTCATCTCGACTTCTATTGTGTGCATGGTAATCCATAAATTGTGCCAAGCTAGTGCACTTGAATAATCGTTGCATACGTGGAATAATGGGAATATAGCGAAGAACCTTGAGAGGAACCCTTTTTGTTATTTGATCTGTTTGATATCTATTGATATGACATTCAGGGCATTCAGTTTGAAATTCATGTTGTTTGTGATATATAATATGATCATTGGGACAAGCATCTATTGCTTGATACTCCATTCCAATATCTTTCATAACGACAGATAATTCTCGGTATGAGCGAGGTAGAATATTTGATGGTGGTAACAAAAACTCACCTATCAATCTATAGCGAAAAAATATAATTTGTTATAATAAAGAATATTAATGGTACAACATGATTCACAGTTTATTATGACATATATGACACACCTTAACATACGTGACATTGTTATGTTGGATAAACCATTCATAACCTTCAAGTTCACCAACAACAATATAGTGGAGAGAAGAGTTGCCTGCAAGCCTTCGTAAAGGGCCTCAGATGCCTTCTCAAGTAGAGGGACATCATGAACAACATCAAGGTCATCTTCATCATCATGATTAGTGTTGAAATGTGGCGACTGATCAGCAAAGTACTGTACACTCAGCACGTATCCTCGCCGGGGTCCGGGGGCGGCAGCCCCCGAGAAATTTTTTTTTGCCGTTTTTGTTGATGAAAACCGACATTGTAATAAAACCCTAAAAAAGGCCGACTTTGTTTGTTGCCCTAAAAACGCATGTTATAAGCGGCTGGGATGCTTAAGGCATTGTAAGGTTGATGTACTGTTCTTGCTGGATAATAAGAAAGATTGGACGGCTGTGTATGGTGGACGTAACCCATTCTGGGTGAACCACGTTAAATCTCTGTGTTATCTGTGTCCTGTTTTATTTCTTTATCTTTTGTATTTAAATCTGCATATAATTGTTAGTTCATATTTACTTCGGATCTGCTTGAAACCCTAACAATTAGATGTGTGAGTACTAAATGAGTCATGGATCAACGTATTTGTACCATCATCTTCAATTGTGTTTTCTAGCTCATGATCGTCATCTTCCATGGGATCATTATCTTTAGCTTCGATATTCAGACCTCCATGTTTGTCCTCTTTGAAAACCATATTCTCAGGGTTGTGTTGATCCATACCATGTGCTCCGGGGTGCTCGACCTATATAAAATTGATAGGAACAAATAAACCGTGATCATGATCTCATCATCACATGATTTATTATGTATATAAATTGTCGCCATGATATAACAAAAAAATTACCAATGGATGATAATCATGTCCACCTTCAATGTGACCATGCAGCCTACAATGTTTCTTCACTGTTTTGATTAGAAGTCTTCTAGTCTTTAACCCCTTACAAATTTTGCACGGACAATAACATTTTCCATCACCTTTTCTTTTCAAGTTAGACCATAATCTAGCAATTGTCTCCTTATTTTGTTGTTCGTTGATATTGTCTGACATGGTCTTTCTTCACTGGCAAGAAAATAGAAATTATCATCATTGAACAAAGCATCTTATTGAATTTAGATTTATAGTTTGCTTATTTTGCATATAAGCTCACCCAAATATTTTACAGTTATTTTTCATCAAGATTCCCTCAGGAGCTGGCAGATCCTGCTTCCATACTTTAATTCTATTTTCTCAAAGGACAATCCTAAAAATCCATGCATTGCAAACAACTTTTTACACCTTTGTTGGTTGTGGTGGCATCACAGAGAGTTTACATCAATAAATGAAGAACATGCCAATGCTTTTAATGCAGCAGTAGAAGTCTCTCTTATTCAATATCTCTAGTGAAAGCCCCATGATCTTTTGTTGGAGTAGAATTTGTTATATTCTAGAAAGGGTCTTGTCCTTTATTGATGTGATATTCATCTACCTCAAGAAATAACTATTCTTTTCTCCAACAAGAAGTGGAACTAAATGAAGATCTAGCACCATGAAATGAATCCTCAAAAGGATTACTATAGTTAGTTTTGGTAGATAATGATCTGGGTAAAATACTAATGTGGCTTTAGGAAACATTATGTACTAGCTTAGCATACTCTAACAACTTTGTTGTGACATGCTACATCCAATTAAGTCTCCATCGGTATCTCTATTGTGTTTATGGATTGGGATTCAATGTACTCTTTTTATACACAGATTTTACTTTCAGCTGAGGATGTTTGTATGTACTTACTTGTCTTTTGATTGTATTCCTATTTCAAGAATTTCTTTTATCAACAAATCATTTGTTGTAAGTTGTACAAGTGGAAGCTTGAACATGCCTTCCATGCTAGCCTTGTTGATAGGTTCAACACCATCTTGTGCAACAAATCTTTATAACTCCACCATTTCATTGAAGAGTGAGTAGTAGGGACAATCTAGGACACTTACAGAGGTTTTACAAGAGAGACAAATAGACCTAAATATTATGGCTTAATAATGATCAATAGGTAAATAGATAAGAAACTCTCAATATCAAAATGACTTTCTCAATTGTCTTTACTAGAAATGGATAGATCTGCTAATAATGGCTTTATGACTGTATGCCAACTTTAGACTCAATCCAAGAAGACCTAGAACTAATATGCGATATCTAGATTTATGATCTCTATAATATAACAATCCCATAATTATGTTTCCATGCATCTATACCACAACACAAACATCATGCTAGTGTTCAGCCATAGAAATTGATATCCTAATTATAGAATGTGAAATATGCACATAACTATGAATAAAGATTAAGAAAAACAAAGAAAGATGCTTATTGCAAACATAAATGACTAATGGACAAGAATTGAATTCATTGTAGATAGTTTTGAATATCAAATTCACTTATTTGTGTGCATTTACTAACTCATCTACTTGTGGCCAACCATTTATCTCTTTCATAATTAAACACTTATTAATAACATTAAATGGCTGAGTAATTATGTTTTAGTTGAAATTGAAAATAAAATATTTTATTTCAGGACAGCTCTTACTATTCCCTATCATATTTTAGACTCTTAGTTTTGTTAGTAGTGGTTTGATGTCTTTGGAGCTGATCATTGCATTTCTTTAGTTACGTTTGCCACGTACTCCCAGCCTGTGCCAAAATGGGAGCTTTGGAATAGGGTATGGACATCCATCAAAGCATAAAAGATAGAGGAATTTTGTTAGATGTAGTTGCAACTACACAAAATGGATTTGTTGAGAAGGCTTTAGAAACTTTCAAGCAAATGCAATCGGCAGGTGTAAAGACAAATTCCATGACCATTGCTACTATCCTCCCTGCCTGTGCCAAAATGGGAGATTTGGAACAGGGTATGGAAATTCATCAAAGCATAAAGGATAGAGAAATTTTGTTAGATGTTGTAGTTGTAACTGCCCTAGTAGACATGTATGCAAAATGTGGAAGCATAGACAAGGCACGTGAACTATTTGATAGAATGCCTAAAAGAAATATTGTCTTGTGGACTGCAACGATTGCTAGATAGGCACAAAATGGATTTGTCAAAAAGGCTTTAGACACTTTCAAACAAATGAAATTGGAAGGCATAAAGCCAAATTCCACAACCTTTGCTAGCATCCTCCCTGCCTGTGCAAAAATGGGAGCTTTGGAACAGGGTATGGACATCCATCAAAGCATAACAGATAGAGGAATTTTGTTAGGTGTTGTACATGCAAATGCCCTACTTGACATGAATGCAAAATGTGGAAACATGGACAAGGCTCGTGAATTGTTTGATACAATGCCGCAAAGAGATGTGATCTCATGTGAACAATCAACATGTGCATATACGAGAGGAAGGGATTGCTGCTACAAAATTGGACGCTCACTCCTCAATCACAGTTCTATGGTTTTATGAGATTAAACTAGGACAATTAACCACCACATGTATATTTTTTGCAACATGAAACTAAAAACTAGGGCAATTTGAGTCTACCTCCTGCGCAGGATTGCCTTCGATGCGGGTTTGATATTCTTGGGGGTTGAATTTGCCACAGACGCCTACATGGGATTGCAATTCACAAATGAATTCCCTACCTCTTTTTAAATTTTTTAATGGCCGTTGTCGTCGGAATTACAATGAACACGAGCACTTTTTTGAAAAAAAATAAATTCTCATTGCTAATGCCTTCTTCGTTGAAACCAAATGGGAAATTTCCGTTGGAATTACAACGAATGCAGGCATTTTTTCAAAAAAAATCAAATTTGGCCACAATATACCTTCTCCGTTGGAAACCTCAGTCCAAAATCTAGTCCAAATGTATTAGTGAGCTTCCTTGTATGGGCCATTACCATCTATGCTATCAGGGATTGTTGGGGGACTGCTATGCCTAGATCAATGATCACATGGAATGGCCATTGGTTGGGGTCAGGTTATAGAGTAGATGATGACAGAGGGGACCTGGTTTGCATGGGGACCATGCATGCTATCGCAATTATATTGGGAGCTGCATGAGGTAGTATACCGAGAGGTGAGCTCATCAGGAGTGGGGATCACGCTGCTTCATATTTGGGCATGAGAGCACTTACCTATTACCCGACCAGTGAGTCTTGAGATTTAAGGCAGTAGACCAGCCCTATGTATATATGTATGGTGGTAAGATGAGTCAGCCCCACTTGGGGAAGTTAGAGTGGTGGTGGTGAGCACTGGGTGATTTAGATACAGTGATCTGGAGGCCTTATATTGAGTGCAAGCCCTGGGAGGATGATGCAGAGGCCTTGCCGTATGTGTTTATGACATGATACCTCATTGATAGGACAACCTACAATGTGGAGAGACAGGTACCTGGGAGAGTGCTGAGATAGTTTGGATGGAGGCAAGGATTGCCAAGTGGATCTGGAGAGTATGCACGGGTGGTCCGAGAGAGGTTCTAGTGGGGGCCAGTATTACCCTATGATCAGGCTTTAGTAGAGTTTCAGACTCTACAGTTGAGACCATGGCAGATGAGGCCGAGGATGGTAGATGCAGGTGTTATTGATGAGTACACACAATATATTGTGGTACATCCCATTCCACGCATATCAAATCCAACAGAACCGATTCCATCCTTTGAGGAGGAGAGGAGATAGAGACGGAGGAGGAAAGGAGGTCACAGAGTGGTAGTAGGAGGATGAGGGAGAGGTGATGGAGGAGGAGGGGATGGAGGAGGAGGAAGTGAGGGGGTGGTTTTGGAGGGGGTAGGGGATTTGGAGGTGGAGGTGGTGGAGGTGGATGGTTACAGTGGAGAGGGAGAGGCGGGCAGACATTACGACTGTCACAGGGGCCTTTGATGCAGGGAGGAGTGAGATTAGGTGGCAGGGATATGGGGGAGGGAGAGGCACCTATGGATACAGGAGAGGGAGCCACTGGAGGAGGAGAGGGAGCTACTGGAGAGACACCTATGGATACGGGGGAGGGAGGAGGAGATCTGTGGGATCATATGCTATATTTTTTGCAGACGCGGCTAGAGGATATGGAGGCGGAGGTTGCAGCTAGAGATGTTCAGCTGTTTGCATGGGAGTCAGAGTTGACTGTAGTGTTGTGGGAGAGAGATGATGTGATGGAGAGATTGATAGAGCTGTAGGAGAGAGTATGGGTTGGGGTAGGAGCACAGGGTCCTACTGGAGAGGTGATGAGGGAGATTCAACGAGCACATGTTGAGATAGAGTATTGGTGGGGTTTATATGAGCAGGTGGTGCCAACCAGTCAGCGAGTACTGAGCTATTCATAGATGCGTCGGGCGAGATCAGAGAAGTCTCAGAGGATGCAGAGCAGTGGTGGTGTGATGGGTCCTCCACGATGAGATAGTGCAGGCGGTGCAGGGGGTAGTGGGGGAGCAGGTGGTGCTGGTCGTGATGGTGGTGTAGCATCTGGTCAGAGTGGCATTTGAGAGAGCATTTATGTATTTTATTACATCATCATTTTGGACTATGTCTCAGATGGCTCTTGGTAGCCAATATTTTTGACTTCATTGTACTCTGATACATGTATGTTTTTGCGAGATGATATGATCTGATATATGAGGAGATCCCATATTTTGTGATGATATGCATGTTGATGATATGTATGGATTTATGTAGGATGATGATCTATGATTTGTACTTAGATGGATATTTGTACTTACTATATGTATTTGTTTATGAGATGATTCCTATATGCATGTTATGTTTGATTTATATGACGTCTATATGCATGTTATGTTTGATTTATATGATGTCTATATGCATGTTTATGAATGTGATGCTAATATGTGGATGCAGGTTTATATATGCATGATTTGTTGGTGAAATGCTTTATGTATGTAATGCCATGATGATTATGTATGCATAATGAATGATGCTAACGATGATATAGATAGTACTTGTGTGTTATGTTGATGAAATGATGATATGCAGTGATGTTTGATATGTTGAAATGCAATGAGTAAAATGATGTATGTAAATGCATCTAGATGGTTTAAAATGAATGTAAAATGGATAACAAATGCAAAGTACAAATGTTTATGTGATGATATTTAGATGAATGCGTGTGTAAAATGTATAAACCAATGTTTGAGACAAATGGTTTTTTGTTATGATCTAAATGTTGATAAAATATGATTAAGTGAAATGATAATGTGATGATAATGCAACTCATGGGTAATGAACAACTGCACCTTAATGCAATTTAAACGGACAATGAATGCATTATGAATCCTAAATGAAATCATTTGTAAGATGAAAATGAATGAGTATAAGAATATACAATATGGATAGATGAATGCACTTTTAACTAATGGATAGATAAATAAATGTATGCAACTAAGGAAATCTAAACAAATGCATGGTAATTAAATGTAAATGATGATGAATGATGAGTTTAAATGATACTAAATGAATACATAGTAATGGTTAATAATGATAATATGTAATAATGAGAAATTCATGCAAATGAATCTAAATATTGTGATTTTACAAGGATGAAATGATACTAATGCAAGTAAATGATAATGAACTATATGTATTCAAAATGCAACTAAATGATATTAAATGCCTTGTAATGAACCTCTAAAAAAATGAAGTTAATAATGCCTATATGCATGTACATGATAATGAACTTAGGTTTATTTAAATGCAGCTAAATGTAATGAAATGATGATGTGTTCATGATAGATGAATGCAAGGCTGTTTAGACTTTGCATGATGCACTGATGATGTATAAGAGAACTTTGTCGTGATTGTATCCAAGACCAATTTGTTTCATTTTAAAAACTTGTTCACACTTGCATACAAAACCATACATATGAATAATGAATGATTAAATGGATGGGTGATATGTAACGAAATGTAATATAAACAGATGAGATGAAATGACGATCCATAATGCTTTATTTTCATCATTGAGCATGGTAGTATCAATCTTGGATGAGGCAATAGGAACCAAGGATGGAGCATTGTACCTACAAACAAGCATCATAAATAAAGAATAAAGAATATGGACCCTCCATAATGGTTCATGCTCATATGGTCAAGGTATATGCTATAGTCAGCAAGCCATAGTGATCCATGACTAGATTTTTTCATATGATCACGTAGCTTAGTGAACTTCCCACGTAGACACCATTAGTACATGCCCCAAAACTTCATTGGAATAAATCGCAAAAGATACACAAACAAAAATGATACCTAGAAACCATCTCGGCCACTCTAATCACTTGTGGATATCCCAGAGTAGCGTAGGAACTTGATATAAATGACTAAATATCCTACAAACCAACCAAGTACTTGATAGCTTAAACAAAATTTTCTTGTCAAAGAAAATGTCATCTTGTCTTTGTTTTAGTAAGGAAGGATGTATCCTTTGTTAAGACAGTTGTGTGGGTCGATGTTAATTGTTTGGTTGATGTGATAAGTGATCATTGTTAGAGTATCTCAAAAATGTTTATTCGGTATCAACATGGATGTGTATGTACAATGCGTTGCCATGTTTTTGATTGATTTTTGATGTTTTATCATGTTTTTGGATTTTGTGAGTGTTTTTTAGATGTTTCTGGTATTTTATGATTATTTTTTGAATGTTTTTGGTATTTTGTGAGAAACGTTTCCGAATGAAGAACCCAATGAATCATAAGTAATGCAGAATCCACTTCCATCAATAGGTTAAGGGCATTGCCCCCATTTTAGACATGACTATGAAAAAGCAGGACGCAAGACGCATGAAGTACTATCCTTGATTGCATATCAATAACAAGCCATGGTTTGGACTGATGGATGAGTGGAGGAAACAAATGTGATCGCAACAAGTCTGAAAGACACTAGAGCCATAGCCTTTACAAGTGGCGCCTGTTTGCTAGGTTTTCACCATCGCACTTACCCAAGGTGCCACCAGAGTGGTTGTTCACCGTTTGGATGCATGATTTTTCTTTACTATTTTGATTTTTTTGTATTTTCTTCAAGAAATTTATCTAAATGTTTTTGGTGTTTTTTTGTGGTGTATGGGAGCCTGATGCTTTGTACAACTTATGTATAAAACCGTTTGAGGTACATGTTGTTGATCGGATCTGCTAGCAGTTCTCCTTCTGAAGTAGCCAATTGATATGCCATGAACCCAAATACGGTAGTGATAACATATGGACCCAACCAGTTTGATTCAAACTTTCCTTGATGTTCTATGTTTGGTTGGTTATAAGGATTCTGTCAAAGAACAAGATCACCTACCTCGAATGTGCGAGGTCTAACTCGATGATTATAGCTTCTGCTCATGCACTGTTGATAGGCTTTGAGGTGATTGTATGCAGCTTGTCATTTCTCATCAAGTATCTCTAAGTCTTGAAGATGTGAGACTCGGTATGCTTCATCATCTATGAGATTATGCAAGGAAACCCATAGAGATGGTATCTCAACCTCAATAGGTAGGATGGCTTCTGCTCCATAGACTAGTGAGTAGGGAGTTGCGCTTGTAGGGGTTCGAATGCTAGATCGATACACCCATAGTGCTAGATTTAATTGAACATGCCAATCACACCTGACATCATTGACTGTCTTCTTGAGGATTCTCAATATGTTCTTATTCAATGCTTCAGCCTGACCATTTCCTTGTGGATAATAGGGAGTGGAAAAGCGGTGTTGGATGTGAAATTTCTCACAAAGTTCACAAAAATCCCAATATTTGAAAGGAAGACCATTATCTGTGATGATGGGCATGGGTACACCATATTGGCAGATGATGTAATTAAGGATGAATGAGGTGATCTTCTTGCTAGTGATTTAGGTAAGTGGAACAACTTCGATCCACTTTGTGAAGTATTTGGTAGCGGTAATAATGAATTTGTGGTTGTTGGATGAAGATGGATGAATCTTACCCACAAGGTCAAGTCCCCATTGACAAAAGGGCCATGGTGTTGTGATTGGTTGCAATTCCTATGCTGGTGCATGTATCAGGTCTCCATGAATTTGGCATTTCTTGCATTTTCTGACAAAATAATAGGAGTCTTTTTCCATGGACGACCAATAGTATCCAGTGCGTATGATCTTCTTTGCTAGGGATGGGCCGCTTGTGTGAGTTCCACAAATTCCTTCATGTACCTCTTCCAAGGCCTTTGTTATCTCATCCCATTCCAGACATCAAAGGAGAGTACCATCAAGACTGCGTCGGTATAGGGTTTCAGCAATAATGGTATATTGAGCGGTTTGGCGAATGAAGGTTTTACGTTGGTTATTCGATTGGTTAGGAGGAAGTGTGTGATCATAGAGATAGGTGTAGAACTCACCATACCATGGGGATTCATAACCAAAAAAGTGATAGATCAGCTTAGATTTGGGGATATCATAAGCAGGAATCCAAAGATCTTCTACCAAGAACTCGTAGTGTGTTGATTCTAAGGAAGATCTAGGAGAGAAGCAATGGTAGCCATAGTGTCAGCAGCTCGATTCTGATCTCTAGGTATCTGCTCAAAGGTGATAGTACTAAATGATGTCTTTAAACTATCCACCATTTGTTTGTACGACATGAGTTTGTCATCCTTGGTCTGATATTCACCTGTTACTTGGTGGATGATTAGTTGGGAGTTGCCATATATCTGTAACTCTTTCAATTTCCATTGTATGGCTAGTCTAAGTCCTATGATCAAGGCCTCATACTCAGCTATGTTGTTTGTGCATGGAAATGTGAGCCTGTAAGACTTCAGGATGCTATCACCTTGAGGTGTGATAAACAAAATGCCTGCCCCCGAGCCATGCCTAGTGTATGAACCATCAAAGTATAGTTTCCATGGTTGTGCTGCTGTGATCATGAATATCTCTTCATCTGGAAAATTGGAAATGAGAGGATGATCACCTATGAGTGGTGCATCGGCCAACTGATCTGCAATAACTTGACCCTTGATAGCCTTATGATCCACATACTTGATGTCAAATTAACTGAGAATCATCACCCATTTGGCCAAGCGGCCTGTCAATGCTACTTTGCTGAGTAAGTACTTTAGTGGATTGATTTTGGCAATGAGTTGTACTTTATGTGTTAACAGATAGTGCCTCAGTTTAGTGGCTGCCAAGATTACTACCAAGCAAGCTCGCTCAATAGGTGTGTAATTGAGTTCATAGCCGACCAGTGTGCGAGAGATGTAGTAAACAAGACACTCTTTCCCTTCTGAATTGTGTTGAGCCAGTAGCACTCCCAATGCTATATGAGTTGCTGAAATATAGAGCAATAGAGGTCTACTCGGATCTGGTGGGTTCAACAATGGTGTATTCATGAGATAGTCTTTAAGCATCTGGAATGCTTGCTAGCATTTGGTATCACATTGAAAGTGGTTGTTCTTGTGCAATAAGTGTGTAAAGGGGTGACACTTATCTACCAGTTGTGCAATGAATCTTTGGATGGATTGTAGTTGCCCTTGTAATGTCCTTAGCTGATTGATGTTCCATGGAGGTGGCATGTCCATGATTGCTTTGACCTTTGCAGGATCGACCTTAACACCTTTGCTTGAGACAATGCATCTTAGAATCTTCCCTGAGGTTACTCCAAAGACACATTTCTTTAGGTTGAGGCAAACATGATATTGTTCCAGTCTATCAAAGATTTTCCCTAATATGTCTAGACGACCTTCTCTTGTGAGTTATTTTGCCAGTAAGTCATTAACATAATCTTCCATTATGGTATGCATCATATCATGAAATATGGCGGTCATTGCTCATTGATAGGTTGCTCCTGCATTCTTTAGACCAAAAGGCATTACATTCCAGCAGTATGTTCCCCATGGAAATGTGAAGGTTGTCTTATGTTGATCCTCTAGTGCGATCTTTATCTGATTGTACCCTGAAAAGCCATCCATGAGTGAAAGCATGACATGTCTTGCTGTTAGGTCCACTATTATGTCGATGTTGGGTAGGGGGAAATCATCTTTAGCACATGACTTGCTCAGATCTCTAATGTTAGTACAGATATGGATGACCCCATTTGGTTTACTGATAGGCACAATGTTGGAGATCCAATCTGCATAATCAATTGGTCTAATAAAACCAACATCTAGGAGTTTCTTAAGTTCTTATTTGACTAATACTACAATCTGGGGATGCATCTTGCGAAGTTTCTACTTGATAGGATTAGCTCCTTCTGCTACGGTGAGGTGATGCATGACTAAATCAGGATCAAGACTAGGCATGTCTGCATATGACCATGCGAAGTTGATCTGACACTTTTTGAAGAATTTGACCAACTTAGGTTGTTCCTCTGGAGTTAAAAGAGATGCTAGATGTATGAGGTGAGGAGTCTCAGAAGTCCCCATGTTGTATTCTTTTGTTTCCTAAGTGAGAATCGTTGATCGTTCCTGTTGTGTACTAGAGGGGAGAATGTCAAACCTTTCATCCTCAGGTGCCTCAGAGAGGTTTTCACCATTGGATACACTCTTTCTTTTTACTTTTGTGGGATCAAACAGTGCCACGGTGTGGCTTTCACTGGAAGATCCATGTTTTATATTTTTGCAGCTGAAAGGTTTGGCATCTTCCCCAAAGTATGCTGCACTATTAAGTTCTATGGTGAATCCATCTTTGTGATCCCTGCTTGGTATGTTATCCCATAGTTCCAAAAAGTCAATGATCACCTCATCATTTTGGAAGTGATCAAGGCATGGGGGATTAGATTGGTTCCATTCGATGAGTTTAGGATGGATAATGGGCATTACCTCATCAATTAGGTTAAGGTCATTAGATGTGTCAGTAAGGTTCAAGAAGTTGTGGTGAAGGTCGTTGATGGCACTCTCCCTGTCAGAATTTGGCATAGGATGTGAAGTAGGGTCTGTGGAAGGTGTTTCCAGTTGAGGAACCCAAGAGGTTTTAATCTAAACTTTTCCATAAACAGGGATTTCTTTGTGAGGTGAAGGGGGTGATGCGTCTTCCTCATCTGAAGTATTTAGATGTACTGAATCAAATTCCCACTCATGTGAGTCAGTCTCTGAGTTGCTTTCCAAGATCTGGTTGTTATACCATACTGGGATATCCTTTGAGTTAAACACTGCAGGTGTGATCGGCTGATGTACCATTGTAGATGAAATGATCAGTGCTACAGGAAGGATTATAGGGATCAGTGAATCCGATATGGGGAGTATCAGTGTTGTTGACTCTGCTACTTCTGCTGGAATTGCTAGTGTTGTTGATACTGCTGGGAATATCGATATAGTTGTTGCTACTAATGGTGCTATTGATGTTATTGTTGTTGCTGATCGAGTTGCTTGTTTGATGGGTGGGATGATTGGTGTTGTGGATGGTTTTGCTGGGATTTTTAGCCTCAATGGGGCAGTTGCTATGGTGTGTGGTGTTGCTGATATAATTAAAGGTGACCTCTTTATGGTTGTAGTAGGCTGATATAGAGGTTTGTTGGGTTTCCCTTTGAATCTAAGCTTAGGAAGGATCTCCTTTTGAAAGCCTAATCCTGTTTTATCTTTGGGCTTTAATTTTGGTTGTATCGGCTCATGTTGCCCTTGCTTGCAAGTGCCCAAAGCACTTCGACCATCATAACCCATTCTTTGCATAATGAAAAGGTCTTTTCCATATTAATCTGTGGGAAGCTTATCTTGTGGGATATTCGTGGTGATAGGATCTTTATAGATCCATTATGCTAAGTCCTCATCTCTGGTCTCTTCTTCTTGACTCTTTCCAAGGATGAAAGGTGTCAAAGTGCATGCTGGCTTGACCAGTGGTGTATGAAGTAAATTTTGAGGTTTACCATGAGTTCTAGGAGAAGTAGGCATTTGTCTAACACAAAAGAGTTGGCTGAGATTGTAATCCCCAGGACCTTCCTCTGCTATTTTCATCTTGAGCTTCTCTTGCTTGGGTATAGTGGTGTTTGAACTGGAAAGAGAGGTTGGACTTACATATGAGGTGGATGAGATGGATTCTCTATTTTTGGGAATAGTAATCTCTGGTTGATGATTTATATTGTGACAATATGCAAAAGGATTTGCATCTCCCAGGATTGTAATTTCTACACTGTTATGAGGAAACTTGATACACTGATGGTAGGTGGATGGAACGACTTGCATGACGTGTATCCAAGGTCTTCCTAACAACAAATTATATAGCAAAGGAAGGTCCAGAACTTGGCATATGATATGCTTCACCACTGGGCCCACTCGGATTGGTAGCACAACTTCTCCTTTGGATGAACGCTCTGCATCATCATAGGCTTTGATTGTTATCTTTTTGCGGGGATCCACTGATTCAATTGCATATCCCAATGTTGTGACCAATTGTAGTGTACAAATATCTAAGCCTGCCCCATTATCAATCAAGACTCGCTTGATCCGGTGTTGGTTGATGAGTCCTTCAATATGGAGTGAGGTGTTATGAGGTTGCTGGAAGGATGTATTATCACTTTCAAAGAAAATGAGACATGGTGATGACCTCAGATTACTAACCATAGCTTGAAATTGATCTGTATTTAAATTTGTAGGGACTAACGCCTCTTAGAGAGCTTGATCCAAGATTGTTTTATGAGATGGGGATAGGTGCAACAACTCTAAGATAGATATAAATGCAAGCATCTTATCTAACTGTTCCACAAGGTTGTACTACTTTGGGATTGAGGTGGTGCCTTTTGGAGCTGCTTTGATGGTGATCTTGATATGTCGCATAACAACATTACAAGTAGAGCTTGGATTTTTTATGGTAATGGTTGCAATTTTTTCATCGATATCATATAGGTGATTCATAGTGTAATTATAAGCAGCTCATGTATAATCATTGGTATCTATGTTTCATCCTGACATGGAAGGACCCCTTTGATCTTGTGATGGAAGTGGATTTTTAAACATAAGATGATCATTGTTGGTAGTTTTTGGGTCATGGCCTTGAATTTCAATCTGTCCTCGGTCAATAAGATCCTGAACAAGATGTTTCAATCTATGACAATTACTTGTTTTGTGCCCTTTCCCTTGATGGAATTCACAATGTTCATTATCTCTCCACCATGGAGGTTTGACCTGAGGTTCGTAATTAGAGGTCTTGGGTAAGGTCACTAGATTTGACGAGACCAATTGATGTAACACTATTTCAATAGGTTCCCCTAAGGGAGTGTATGTACATTTTGCTTTATAATTCTGTTGTCTTTGCCTTGGTTCTTCTTGCTGGACATTGCGTCCTTGATTTGGTGGGGGAGGAACTGTGTTGGTATTAGGAGGGGGTTTTTTCCCCATAAATTGGACCACGGGTTATGCACTCTTGATGGTTCTTGCATCTACAACCCCATCATTGACGATGTTTTTGTTTTTATTCCAGAAGTTAGGTTTATCACTGTTGAAGCATGAGCGAGGGGCATCTTTGGGTTCATTGTATATTTTGATAAGCCCCTTTTTGATGAGGGCCCATTCACATTTTAAACCCTGTGTGATCATGTCATTAAAAGACTCTGTGCCTTTCATGTCTAAATGAAATTCCATTTCTTCATTGAAGTTGGAAATAACTATTTCCACTAGCTCTTTTTCAGATAGCTGAAGAGAATGTCTGCTAGAAATTTGTCTCCATCATTGTAGGAAAGCTAAAAATAACTCCCCTAGTCGTTGCTTGGTGTTACATAGGTCTGCCATGGTGACATCGCGCTCTATGTTATGAGGATAATGTGCAATGAATTTCTGGACCAGTTCTTCAAACGTCCTAATGTCATCTGTGAGTCGAGAAAACCATTGCGTGGTTGTCCCTACCAAACTCTGAGGAAAAAGACGCATTAGGTATGTGTCTTCATATGCCACTTCTAGGCAAGCGGAGTGAAATTATCTAAAATGATCCCGAGGGTCTCCTTTTCCTCGATATTTTTCGAACTTAGGTGTTTCAAACCCTCGTGGAAAAGGTGGCATATGTAGAGTCCTATCAAAGGGATAGGGACAAATATCATCAAGTGAAAATTGGTTTGTTTTCACACCATTGTGGAATTGTTGGGCAAGATTTTCAACTTGTTGCCACAACATGTCAATGTCATTTGGAGGTGGAGGAAGTGGGGGATTTCCTTGATGAAGGTTGTATCTGATGTGATCTCGACCTCTTCCATCCTGATTATAAATCAGAGGATAATTTGGTTCCCTCTTGGGCAAGTCTTAAAAAGTGAGCATCAGCGTTGCTCCTGAGGATTTCGTCAAAAAGTCGAATTAAGAGGGGGTTGTGTTGTGCTCTTTTGATTGCTTCAGGAGTGGGAGTATGAGGATTTTCATCATTTGCATTTCCTCCAAGAGCTTCTTGGAATTCATTGAGATTTTCCTCTTCTTCCTCTTCAATTTCTTGTTGTCTAGTCCTTGATCTGGTTTGAGCCATTTTGTTTGAAATTTTTTGTTGAAGTTTGATGAAAATGATGATGAGTTGATGATGAAATGAGAGATAAATGTGTGGTGAAGTGTTTAGCATATGGATCTCTAACACTAAAGGTAGATGTTACCAAAGTCCTTCTATGAATTGCTTGTTGTGTTTGTTGACAATGTTTGATATGATAAGGTTTAGAGAGGCCTGAGATGTGTTACAGACCCAACTACCTAGTAATGAGAGGATGCACTCATAGACTAGTTTTAACCTGCGTAGAAATGTCTCTTAGGATGAGTTTACCCTAGATGTAGAAACACTCTAAAAAGTGATGTGTTGTGTTTGATTCAAGCAATTACGAAAAAGAACCTAGGACAAGACCTCTTTATGCTTTAAGTGTTGAAATGGATTGATGATGTGTGAAATGTGAGAATGGATGGAATGTTAACTTCAATAGAAACTTTGTGTCACAAATGGGACAAATTCTTCCTCTTATTGTTCGAGGGTTGGTGGTTCTTCCCTACCTGATTTATGTGTGATGCAAATGTGTGGAAAGAAGGCGGGATTGATTTTGCCTCCCTTGTTTTGATGATAGCTCAAAGCTCTATATTGAGTAAAAGCTCTGTGGTTTAAAGACTCTTGATCAAATTCGTTAGATTTTCCTTGAAGATATAGACGCATGTGACATAAGAAGGTTCTATGTGAGACAAATATTTATCTATTGAGATAGAAAAATCTCCTTTTTTTGATGAAAGCCTTTGAGCTCAATAGTCTTTCCTTCAAGTTTATATTTTGATGAAGATTCTTCCTTCTCAAAATATGAAGAATGGTGATATAGTTTGATACTTTGTTGTTGCACTTTGTTTTTTGATCTTTGTTGGTATTTGAAAATGTTTGTGTTGGATGAATACTTGTTTTGGAATTGATTTTTGATTTTTCTTTGACAAGAAAACAAAGAAAGCATACAAACACAAGAATGTTGCCTCAAAAGGCACAAATAAGTGTGGGTCTAAATCAACCCAATCTTTGGAATTTTTGACCCTTTTTCCAAATGTTTTTGAGTATGTTTTTACAAAAATCCTGAAGTCGGCTCAGTTTATCACTGGTCTTGACATAAAATGAAGACACTTCAAACACACTTTATCCCTAAGGTCAAATGGCCAGTTGCAATAATTTCAGCCCACATCTTGATATTTCTTCAACTTTGGTACTACATACCTTATGAATATCGCCATGACAGGTAAGGATGTGATATACTAAGTCTTACACGAGCATAACAAATAGATGATCACTATGATGGGGGAGTCACCACTTTTATAAAGCTATAAGTAGACTTTCAAAAAGCTATGTTTCTACTCAAGGAAATATGTATGGTGAGTATCTTGGGAGCAAAACCTTCTATGCTCTTGCACTGAATTTATCACAAATATCCTCAATCAATAGAATGGGTGGGCTACTACATAAAGGTGTTTAGTAATTTTTGATGTCTTTGGAAATAAGTTCATTCTGCAGTGACTCACTTAAGAGCCTTGTAACTTGTGGTGGGGACCATTTGTCCTTTTAGCAAGTTACACTATAGGAACAACTATACCCAAGGATACAACTTTCGCTCACACCTGATTTCTATAGCGGCTCAAAGGATTTACTATGCGAGGTCATTTCCAAGAGTGATGAATTAATTAAATGTTGGCTAGTGGATTTTTAATCAAATAAATAGAAAATATTCATTTAATTAAATTGGACAGATTTATGTGACTACACAAGGGTTATAGGAAATGGAGCATACAATTTGGCTACCATGGAGGGAGATCCACTCCCTGACCCTATGAACAACATGCACCTTAAATTATATTATATCTAAGGGC
Organism: Cryptomeria japonica; assembly: GCF_030272615.1. Taxonomy (NCBI): domain Eukaryota; kingdom Viridiplantae; phylum Streptophyta; class Pinopsida; order Cupressales; family Cupressaceae; genus Cryptomeria; species Cryptomeria japonica. The sequence continues at coordinate 346,699,421 of NC_081415.1, read as the reverse complement.
TGGGTTAGTTTAGGTTTTTCTTTCCACATTACATCTCATTTTCTTCAAAGCATTGCATCACATATAGTTTCTTTTTCAAATGCATCACATTCATAAAATTTCTGCATTGGCATATATCAACATCAATAAAACAAGGCAATCGTCCAAGTTTATCACCTATTTGCATTCAAGAGAAATAAGGGTCGTCTCATTTTTTAGATATTTAGACATGAAGTCTTTGAGATCCTAAGGTCATACATTTTCAAAATTACCCCGTGACAATGCTTTACTTATGGTTGTGTATTGATTTCACTATTTGAGACTTGTTAACCCAAAATCTATCAATTTCTATATCTCAAACACATTAAAAAAAACTCTAATTCATTCGAGACACCTAGTTGATCATATGACCAGTGAGAGATCTAAAATTTTACTTCAACGCCGATGTAATTGTCACACCCAAGTAGGTTTCATTACTTACAAGTCAAGGCAAGAAAATAAAAAGAAAAAGTGATATGCCAAATATTCATCTCAAGGCAAAAGAGAAATGATATATAACTGAAATATCACGCATATAAAGTCCGACAAAAAAACTTGACTATGGGAACATGAGAGTAACTCCATCAGGGCTATGAACGACTGTCGACAATGGAGTAATATTTGAGAAATTACAGACTATAACCTTGTCGGAGCTCTAAAAGCTTGTTGGCAGCGAGATTCTATTCGGGATCCTTTTGAAGTTAGGATAATTCATGGAGCTAGTCATATAGGATGCTAAGGATCTTTAGTGAGCACAAGAGCAGGAATTAATTCATTTGCACACACATGGGCAAAAGAAGATCAAAGTTTCAAGAACCAATGGGGAATTTTTCCGCGTCTCCATTTGTAAATCCTAGTCACTAAGTGTGTTAATTTGGATGTTCCAAGGGACCTTAAGGATTGATTGACCGCTTATCTATGAAATGTTTTGCACCTCCAATTCAATTGGTGTATTACAAAATGCTAAACAAACACAGTCATCCTTGTTCGAATAGGAAATGCATCTTCATCATGCATATTGCATTAACATAGGTCATGTCAAAAATTCATTGTCTCCACATGCATTTTGCAGATCATCATGTCATATAGGTTTGCACACTGGGGGCATAACCGAAAAAATCCCAAAAAATTGTAAAAAGTTATGGAAAAAACCATAAAAATCATATAAAGTCTTGAAAAATTCATAAAAACCATATAAAGTCCTGAAAAATTCCTAAAAAGCATATACTATCCTAACAAAAAAATCCAAAAATAGTGAAAAACAAAAAAATTCAAAAATAGTGAAAAACAAAAAAATTCAAAAACATTGAAAAACAAAAAATCCAAAAACAGTGGAAAACAAAAAATCTAAAAACAATGAAAATAATAAAATCCAAAAACAATAAAAAATACCAAAAACATCATATAATGTCCTGAAAAAATCAATCCAAAAACAATGAAACAAAAAAAACCAAAAACATTAAAAAAAAGTCCTGAAAAAACCATAAAACATCATATAAAGTCCTGAAAAAATCAACCAAAAACATTCAAATATTAATCCACAAAATCCCAAAAACAATAAAAAAATCAATCAAAAAACTTGCAATAAAATGTCTCGCAAGAATCAAATACCCTAGCAGATATCCAGCAAATGCTTCACACGAACTTAACAAAGGATACAACTATCCAGTCAAACATCTGCAATCAACTGATCAAACTATCTTATCAATCGTATCATATCCATATCAAGTGATCATTATCTTGTCTTAAACAGGAAAGGATACACTCAAAATCAGACAGGTCAGTCTTAAACGGGATCCACAACTTTTTGAGATCAGACATTATCAACTATCACATCAAGCAACTAAGAATAAAGGCACAAGATCGGTATAGCTGTTGAATTTTGTCCGAGTCGGTCTTTATCTTTTATCATTGGCAACAGATCGTGTTCCTATGCTACTCAAGGATGTCCACAAGTGACTAGAGGAGCCATGATGGGTATTATGTTTTTCTTTGTTTATTGTTTGTAGTGTGAACCAATGAAGTTCTAGGGAAATTGCTCTAGTTGGTGCCTGTGATAGGAGCATTCAGCTTGTGAATGTCACACATACCTCGACCCCTAGAGTATTTCCCAAAATGGAGGGTTTCACTCCTTGTCTGCTACGTGTTTATTTCTTCAATGAGATATCTTTACATCTTGGTTCCTTATACCCTGATGTGCTAAGCTCCATTGTTCAATAATAAGGCTTAGTGATGAATATATATTGCACAATAAATAATGACACAGGTTCATGAATCAATCATTCTCATTCTCATCTCATCTGTTTATTGATAGTTTGCTGATTTCTCATATCTTTCTAAATCATTTTTTGTCATCTAACATTATTCTTTCATCAATCTCTTCTTTCTTTCATCTTACTAACATTTATTCAAGGTACATCTGAGTTAAAATAATATTCTGGCATTATCATACAAAAACATAAGTTGCATCCATATAGTTTTAAGTCGCATTCATATAGTTTAAATTCCATTTCTATAGTGTTAATTGCATTCATATCATATATCATGTAGAAATCATTAAACCATTCATTAATCATCACATTATAAATCATGTAGAAACCATTGCATTCATAAACAATCATTTATAAATCATATAGACATGCATCACATAACACATAGTATCATACAACATACATGGAAAACAAAGCATATTAGATCATCGCCAAAAAATTGCATATTATATATATAACTCAAAAATGGTAATGTGTCCGAATACAATAATCATAAAATAGGCCCGAAGGCTCAGATAACATGATCTCAATGTATCAACCCACATTGCCTTTGTCAACAGGTGGATCCTTCCCGCTAGATCCTTCCCCAGGATGTCGAGGTGGACCCATGACACCACCACTGCTGGTCCTCCATGTAGAATTCCTACTAGAAATAGAATGACCTCTAACCTTACTAAAGCTAGGAGCTCTCTATCCCTCAGGTACATCCTCATGGTAGAGCTATTGATAATTAAAAGCCTCCTATATACCATAATAGAGTCTGTCAGACTGTCTGCATGCATCAGTACCTGGAGCAAAATGCTGATCATAAGCATCCTAAACCATCTGCGACCATCTAACTGCTTCATCTCTCTCCCTTTGGAGACGATCTCTCTTGGTCTCTAATGCACCATAGTTTCTACAGAATGCCTCCTGCTCAACATCTCGTCGATGCCTAAGTCTGGCAACCGCGTCCTCTAGACTCTGAATCCGTGCTCTGAGAATCTGTGGATCATCATCATCATCTCCATCACCACCTTGTCCTCCTCTTGCCCCCTCTGCAGCAAGAACATCCTCTAGCTTCGGCATATCATCATCATCATCCCCATCCCTACTCGATGACTCTGAGGAATCATCATCATCATCTCCACTACTCATAGACTTGGTGTCTCCACCAATGTCTACATCCTCCTCCTCCCCCTCATCTACTTGTCTGCCCTCCTCTCCCCATCTTCCCTCCTCTCCTCTGTCATCTCCCGTCCTCTCCCCCATGTCAATCCGCACTCGCTGTCTAGGATGTCATATCTATTATGCTATGATTAGAACAGTCAAATCAGTCAGTGGAATAGGCCTATGTCTGGCCCACCATGCATCATACTCAGGAGTAGTCCCTGGATCTGCTGCACCTGCATTCCAACCCCATGATAATGATTGAAGACCATCAAACTCGATAGCCGCCACATGTGGCTATATGCACACTCCCTAATCAGAAACCTTACAAGAAACACAAGCAAAGTACGTTGTAACAACATGTATCACATGTACCTCCCCAAACTGTCTGAGTACCCATCTTGGAAGAGACATCTCAATAGTCCTCTGCATCTCAACAGTCCTCCCAATAAGATATCTCTGTTGTCTGCAGAAAGGTAAGTGTTGTGCATCATCTGCCCAACCAGGGCAATCTAAATATGGTCTCCAAATAAAATTCTGCAAGATATCATGCTAATGTCTCCAATGCAAGGTGTTACCTGAACCCCTGTGTCTAATACTAGGTGTATATCTATACGCATATGGCTCCTCAGGCTACAAGTCAACATGAATAACTAGCCTCGAGATAGAAATGTGCTCCCAAGCCCGAGTCTGGAGCAATGTCACACCACAACTGATTGATCAGTATCCCAAGTATACAATGTTGTGCATCTGATAATAACCCATGGGTAATAGACAAGGACCCCAAGCATATACTCGACGATGAACAATCATATCATGGAGCACTCTGCCCCATCCAACTAGAAAGCCATGGCCTCATCTGTCAAGAATCAACAAACCACCTACGATACTGCACAATACTATAGTAAGATCATCATAGTCCAAGTGAGCCTAAGGGATATCATATTGACCACTGATCTGTAAATCCTGCTCCTCACACTCAAAAAGGGAACATAGTCCAACAATGCCATCGTCATGATCATATACAACTCTCACACCATGGATGGGAATATGCAGTATACGCCAAACATCCTCTAAATTAATGGACACCTCACCAGTAGGAAGATGGAAGGTACATGTCTCGGAATGCCACCGCTCCACTAATGCTGTAATCAAAGCATTGTTGGCCGTAATCTCTGGCAAATGTCAAACATGATATAATCTCAAATGTCGGATATGTGCAATCTCCTCAAGTAACCCGGATTGAAGATCAAGTCCACTAGGTCTACTTTGTTGACAGTTTAACACTCCAATATTCTCCTGCACTGAAAAAATATTGAAATTGTCAGATATTGGATAACGCGATTAAAAAAAATGATCATATGCATGACCAAAAAAAAAAAAAAAAAAAACTTCAATTTACAATGAATGCGTAATGTTTAACACTTATGTGTTGCATTTTACACTAATGTGTTACATTTAATGCTTATGCGTGACATTTAACATGTATGCGTGAACATATGAGCTAATGCGTAAACAGATAAACGTATGCGTGACAACTACAACCTATGTGTAACACTTAAAATCTTGCGGTACACTTAAGGCATTTGTGTGACACTTATGGCATATGCGTGAAAATCAATAGGCATATGCGTGATGATTAAAAGTTACTTCTTTGGAATTTTTTTTTTTAAATTACAAAACAGGCAAAAAATTAAGCAAAAAAATTGGAAACATAGCATGCCGTCAGTCCCCGGAGATCTCTGGTAAAAACATACTCGGTCAGACAAGTGCACTGGTGCCCTATAGCCAGGCATGATGATCAAATACTCGCAGGAAAGCAAAAGACTCGCAAGAATCTCCAAGTACTCAACACAATGTAAATGAGCAAATGAAAGGCCAATCTCTCTATTTATAGCTCAAAATTAGGCTTTTTCCCACTCTGACGCACGTGGTCCTTGTGAACTTCAAACAACTTGTAGGCTACTCAAATGATCTCAAAATTGCACGAAACTTCACAGATTTCTCATTATATTGATATTGAATATATGGTCTCAATTTCTGATTTTTTTTACTACCTTTTCCGAGGGGGCATATTTACACTATACAGTGTTAAAGGCATACTGGGGCAGGAAATTTTTCATTTTCTTTGAAACAAATTCGTTCTGACATTGTCTCAAAGAGGGACAAATGTAGACACCTAAAAATGTCTCATTGATCATGTACTAATTATTCGTCTAAATTAGTTAAATAATTCTTTAATTATTTAATTAATCTAATTTATCTTATTCTTCTAATTTCATATTTCCTCATCATCTTACTAATTATTTCTATTTCAATTCTATCATCGTTTAATCATTTAAACCATTTTCTAATGTTAATTAAATATTTATTATTTAATTAATTGTGATTTTTAATCCTCAATTTAAATAATCTTTATTATTTAAATAAATTCCATTTTCAATTTCTATCTCTATTCATCTAATCATTCAACCCTTTTCTAAGTATTTTATTTTTTTGAAAAAAGGGGTTAAGATTTATTCAGAAATCACAGAAATACAAAGATCAGGCCTTAGGCCCACCAAGACAACAACCAAAACTAAAAGGATCCAAAAAGAACCACCGGCACCACCATTACAAAGCCAAGTGACCATAGCATTAGATCCAACCGTCAGATTTCTAATGATAATACCTTTTCGGAAAGCCCTTAGAGAGATGATGCAACATAAATTAGGGCCAAAGGCCAACCACTTTGAAATTACACCAAAAACCAAGCTCATCTGGAGCCTCAAAGGGCTTCAAAAATAACAATGAAAAGGAAACAAACATAAAAGGGAAATTGATACTACACCACTGGGTGGTCTTGCATCATCCTATCTTCTAGCATTAACTTGTCTAAAGTTTCAAGATAATTAGGAGGTAGATCATCTCTTCCACTAAAATCCCAACCATCAACATGCTCTGAAGCCCACTTGGCCAAACAACCAACCACTCTATTCCACTCCCTGGGAATATGACAAAAGGAGACAAATTCCTATGTATTACACATTTGTAAAATCTATCTGACCACAAAAGCTAATTGTCAACTCAAATCATTCAAATTATGTTTGTTCAACATGTCCACAACAATCTAAGAATCCGACTCACACATAAGCTTCCTCCATCCTAAAGAATAGCCTCACTCAACAACAATCTTAATAGCTAGGGCCTCCATAAGATTGTTAGAGTGCTGCCCAATATAAATAGAGAAGAAAAAAACTGCACAACCATCATCACCTCTACCTATACCTCGAATACCTGCATGTCCAGGATTCCCACGGGAAGAGCCATCTGTATTAATTTTTAAGATTCCCACAGGAGGGGGAATCCACCTTCCATCTCTGCTTATCCATTACTTTGCATTTCAAGGTCTATTTCCAGCAACACAGTCCATTTAAATGTTTTCCAACTGCAGATTCCTTACAATAGCATGATCACCCGGATCAACATTTTCAAACAAATTGCACTTAGCTGAGATTGTCTCCTGAAGCCTATTAACTATCTTTTTCCATAGTTGAGGACTCCCTATATGTGAATCACAAAAGACCCTCTAAATCCTTTCCAACCACAAATTCCAGATAATAAGGGCTGGCCCAATAGCCTAGGCCACTTCAAGAAAAGAGATCTTTGCTGGGGGTCTGCCCAGGCTATCCAAAAAGTCAATTAAGGAGGTAGCATGAAAACAAGCATGTTGCCAAGCCTCCCACCACTTGTGCCAAATCTCTCTAGAGAAAGGGCAAAGAAAAAACAAGTGGGAGAAGTCTTCCTCATTATGCATACAAAGATAATAGATAGATGGTCCCTGGAAGCCTCTCTTACGAAGATTCTCCCATGTCAAGCATTTCCTCTGAGCAACCAGCCATAAGAAAAAAATACATTCCGACCAAGAGAAGCTATTCCAAACCTTCTTCCATCAGGGAACATCCGTCAAGCCATGCAATTGCCTATCCAGCTGAGCATAACCTTCGGCAACAGAAAACTTGCCTTTTAGGTTAGGACCCCTAGCCAAAATATCTCTCTCCTTGAGGGAACTACATAACCTACCCTCCAAGATATTAACCAACACCACACGATCCTCATCCGAGCCACCCAAGGGCCATTCAAGAGGATCCTTCCAGCAAGTCACCCCAACCTGTCCAATGCGCCTAACCATTTTAAAATTCTCCACCTTAACCCATCCAACATTAGTGAAAATGTTGCAAAGAGGCTGAAGTTGTGGATAACTAGACATAATAGGAGGGTGACCATCCCAAGAGTCCTGCCAAAAAAGAGCTTCAGAGCCTCTATTACAAATCCATAAAAAGGCCATCTTTAATAAGTTGGGCACCTTTTTTAAGAGTATCCTAGATACAAGAGTCCCTACCCACTAAACCAAGATGAGGCACCTCATGATCATTAACACTAGGGAGATACTTGTGGGTTAAAATCTTGGCCCAGTCCTGATCCTGATTGTTACACCACCTCCAATACAACTTAGCCGCCAAGGCCTTGCTAACCAAAACAATAGATTTGAGGCCAATACCCCCAGCATATCTCGGTCTACAAACAGAGTCCCATTTAACTAAACTCCACTTAGAAGAAAGAAAACTACCAGACCAAAGAAAATGATGAGAAAGTGCATCAAAATCTCTCATACGGCTGGAGGGGGGAGCCTGCATAAAACACCTATAAATGGGAAGCACTTGTACCACAGTCTTTAGAAGAATCACTCTTCCAGCATAGAATAATCACTTGTAAGTCCAATGATTAACCTTGCAACAAAATTTATCCAAAATTCCTTGCCAAAACTCTCTGCGTTGAACCCACAAATCTAAAGGAATCCTGAGGTACAACAACGAAAGGGACCCCGTCTGAAATCTGAGGATCCTAGAAATCCTATTCTGAATAAACCCCAGGAGTATTAAAGAAGTATATGGATGATTTATCTTCATTAATTTTCTAACCTAAGGCTTTGCAATAGATATCCAAATCTCTCTTGAAATTCACTGCTCATTGATTCTGGCCTTGCCCATCAAACCTATGTCATCCACAAATTGAAGATGAGAGTAGGGAGGTAGAGCATTGCTCCAAATCCAGCCCTGAATAAGACCATGTCTCACCTGGGAAGTGATAAATTTTCCAAGACATTTAGCCATGAGAATAAATAAATAGGGAGATAAAGGGTCCCCTTGCCGAAGCCCCCACAAAGTGCTAAACAATTCCGAGGGTTCTCCATTAATAAGAACTGAGAAAGAGGTAGAAGTCACACAACTAAGAACCCAATTCACCCACTCTTCTCCAAAACCAAAAGCCAAAAGGATCTTTTGTAAGAAATCTCAACTCACCCTATCATAAGCTTTTGCCATGTCAAGTTTAATAAACATAGCCTTCTCCTTAGAGGACAACATCAAATGAATAGCCTTCATTGCTATCACAACTCCATCAAGGATTTGTCTTCCATCAATGAAACCACCTTGCTCCTTAGAAACCAAAGTGCAGAGGAGAGGTTTGAGTCATTCAACAATCAATTTAGTGATTATCTTATAGACAACATTACATAAAGCAATAGGCTTGTACTAATCCAAGCTATTAGCCCTCTCCTTCTTAGGAATGAGAGCCAAGAAGGTAGAATTCATAGATTTGAGAATTTGTTTATTCCTATGAGATTCCTAAACCACATCTAGAAGATCATACTTTATAATCTCCCAAAATTCCTAAAAAAACTCAATAGGAAACCCGTCAGGGCCAGGAGCCTTGCCTTTTTTCATTTGAAACACAACCCCCTTAAGTTTAGACAACAAAATGGGTCACAAGAGATCATCATTCATTTCAATAGAGACAAGAGGGGGAATACAGTTCAAGATGGCCCTCTCTTCCACCATAGCTTCAGGATCCTCTTTAGTAAACAAATTAGAAAAATAACTGACAACTTCCATAGCAATTTCTTATTTAGATGAAAGATGAACCCCTTATGAAGATATGAGAGAGGTAATAGAGTTACCATACCTCTGAGCCTTAACAAAATTATGAAAAAAAGCTATGTTTCTATAACCTTCTTGGAGCCAATCCACATGAGACTTTTGTTTCCAGAAAATATCCTCATGCAACTCCCACTCTTCTAAGTCCTTAAGAGAGAGGGACTCAGCAATACTGAGTTCCACAACCATCCCTTGATCCCTAATTTGATGCGTAACCTCATCCAGCTTGGATTGAGCTACCATCTTGTGTCTATGCAGATTCCCAAAACATTATTTATTCCACCTCTTTAGCCTGTATTTCACATGTTGTAATCTCTTCCCAAAAGTGTACACAACCTGCCCTTGGGTAGGCACCCCTTCATACCACCAATCAACCATAAGATCCTTCAACGACTGATCACAAAGCCGCATCAATTGAAATTTGAAAGAGGGATTTTGGGAGGTTCTAAAAGATGTAATAGAAAGCTTAGTAGGCTAATGATCAGAACCCCTCCAATCAAGAATTTCTAAACTGGTCGACCACCTATCATCCACCAAATAGAAGGAAACCAAAAATCTATCAAGACTTTTAGAAATAGCCTCAACACCACTCGTCCTATTATTCTATGTAAAGACACCATTAATTGGCTTCACATTAATGAGATTCAAGAGACCAATATTATCTCTGAGTAAATTTGAGGAAGGATCAAGCCTTAATAACCCACCTCACTTTTCCTCCAAACTAGTAACGACATTAAAATCTCCAGCCAAAATCCAGGGGAGAAAAGGGTCTTGAGCCCGAACAAGATTGATGTGTGCCCAAAGATGTGACTGACCCACAAGATCAGTAGGAGCATAAATATTAGAGAAGAGGCATCTTTCTCCAGTCTCAAAGCTAGAAGTGACCATAGAAACGGAAGACTTGCTAGAAAACCACCACATAGAGGAAACTTTGATTGGGTTCCAGAAGCAAGAAATCCCCCCTAAACTACCATGAGAGATCACTCCCTGCCAAAGGCCCTGAGGCCAAACACGCAAAGTACAACTGGCCAAACCATCCACCGAAAGCTTGGTTTCCTAAATAAAAACAACATCAGGAGACTCCGAGTCAATTAATCTACGAACAACCTTTTGTTTAGGGATGTTGTTCAACCCCCTTACATTCCATGAGTGAACAATCATTTATGTGGTTAAGAGAAGTAGGAATTAATGGGCTTCATAGACCTCAACTCAACCAAAGTATCACCAATAAGCTTAACCTTTTCCTAATCCGTTTTTCGTCCACTCCTTAAAGGTTTGTCTAAAGAACCCTTTTTGAGGGTCTTCTGTTGTAAACCTAAAACAAGAGGGGCTTTGTTACTCTTCACAGAACCTGAGGCCACTATAGTGGAAAGATAAGTAGACTCCATGACCACTGCACCTTTAGGGACCTGTGACCCACTAAGATCTCTATTGTCCTAAACATGGGAAGGCAAATCTATAATCATGTGAACATCCTATTGATTCTCCAAAGATAGGACCCAACCCTCTTTCTTGGAATCCCCATTGAATACCTCATGCTGAAATTGGGCACCCAAGGTCATTTCAACTGGAACTCCTTCCTCTTGGACCAAATCCTCTAGAACATCGAACCTATTTAGGGTGATATCATTTTGCCTATCCAACCAGGTTCTCTTCTTTCCTTTGTCATTATTCTGGGGTTTGACAGGAATGAAGCCATCTTTATCAGCAGGACCATTATGCATAGGGGCTTTCCCCTTATCTTCCCCCAGAATAGAGTGAGGAGGATCAGAAACAACCAATTTAGAAGATTTATTTCTTGGACATCTCTGCTGTAAATGACCATATTCATGATAAATTCTACATCTAAATGGCAGGGTCTCATAGTCCAGTTGTTGGATCCAACAAGATGTCCCAAAACAGATTTCCATAGAGTCTAGAAAAGGATTATTTAAATCAACTTCTACACATATACGAGCGTAGGAAATCACCTTTCGATCTTGAGTTTGTGAAGCCGAACCCACAGGTTTACCAAGAAGCAGTGAGATTGAGTGAAGAATATCTTCTCTCCAGAATTCCAATGGGAGCCTCGGCAATTGGATCCACACGGGCACATGAGAGGGAAGCTCCTTACTAGAATTAAAGCCAATATGCCAAGGTTTGATAATGAGTCTTACCTGGTTGAAAAAATAAGGGGCACCCTCAAAAAACCTTGTTCCTGTCTACTAGGTTGGAAAAAATAACCATAAAATAGTTATTGGCTACCATAAGTAGCTCCATGTCTCCTTCAAGATTCCAGACACGGCATGCCCAAGACTCTAAAATAGGTTTAGAGAGGCGAAGACCGTTAAATTTGCATATGAGAGCATGATTACACCAATATTCAACATCCTCCAAAATTTTCTCAAGTTGAATAACCAGAACTGGACGATCTTGGGATCTCTCCAAACAACCATTCACCTTTTTCATGTGAAAAGGCTCTTTCAAAGAAGAGATGCTTTCCCCTGATTGGGAATTACTAATGTGTTTCTTTCCACATGCATGCATCAAATGAGACGAATCTGACATATTCAGATCTCTAGAGATCATCTAAGAAGAGGATAATCCTCTATTCTCCATGGATCCAGAGAAAATACCAAAAGGAGAAAAAGAAGAGGGGCAAAAAACCCAACCCCAAAACCCCACACACCCCAACGACAACCCAAAGCAAAAGAAATAAAAAAGGGTTGCAAAAAAACCCTGCGGCAACCCAGAAAACCCGACCACAGGCAAGCAAAAACCAACCCACAGCAAGCAAGAACCCCCCTCGGAATGAAGCAAGTAGAGCGTAGGACACATGATAGGGCACATCGGCCCTAGCATGACACCCACGCAAATGCAGAGCCATCTCCCACCCTTTTCTAAGTATTAATTAAATATTTATTATTTAATTAATTGTGATTTTAATCCTTTAATTTAAATAATCTTTATTATTTAATTAAATTCAGTTTCTAAATAATTAAATAGTTTCTTTAAAATATTTAATTAACTAATCTAATTTCATCCAAATTCATCCAAATTCAAATTCTTCTAATTTCTTCTAATTTCAAATACATGTGCATGATTTCAAAAATCAAATTGAAAACCAAAGTCAAGTTCTAAATATATTCAAATAACAAATTGAATTTAAAATAAATTCAATATTTGAATTAAAAATCATGCAAAGAATAAATTGAAAATCAAAGTCAAAGTTCAAGCACATGCTAAATTAATTAATTAATTCAATCAATTAATTAATTGATTCATTTATCTTTTCAATTCCTATTTCTATCTTTTAGTTAGCTTTTTCTAAATAAAGCTTTCAATAAGCTTTCAATCAGTTAACTATCTCATCCTCTATATTTCCTGGAATCCCCCTTTTTCATCTTTCAATCAACTTTTTCTCAATCAGTTGACTCATTTAATCTATTCAATTTATTATGTTCCACCTCCAAATTAGCAGTTCAACTATCAATCAACATGTGAGCTCACTTGAGTTCCACCTCTTGATCATTCTGTTCCACCTCTCAAACAATTCTCATCCAATTATCTATAAATTGAGCATTCGATTTCCATTTTCAACAGTCACAAACTTTTAATCTTTTTGTCATTTGTAGGTTGCCAGCATGATATCTGAGAGCCACTATACCACAAAGAAGAGAACAACAATGGAAGCCATGATGCACAATAGGGAGTTCTACATTATTTAGAATAATTCTATATGCATTTATATTTCATTGGTTTTGTTTAAATTCTATTAGGATAGGGATTCGTGATTTCCCTTATTTCTGATTGATTACATTATGAATTTTACATACGACAGAAGGAACTTTTACAAAATCCAAATGATGAAGATAAGAATTCCCTTAAGGAATTATGTCTGAAGATGAGTTAGGAGAATAATGTCATGAAGAATGAAATGCAAGCCATGACCATGAGGATGTCCAAGGAAATTGAAGACTGGAAGAATAATGAAGAAAATATTGCTCTATCTCTAAAAGACAGATCTAAGGAATGCATTAGGCTGGCACATGAGAATGATGTGTTGAGAACTGAGTTGGTGCAATCACAGAACAATGAGCAAGAGTTGGAAAGAATGGTGACAGTCCTAAGAAGTGATCTGGATGCTGCAAATCAATACAAAGAAAAATTCAAGGTTAGTTCTGCAAGGCTCGATGAATTATTGAAGGATCAAAGAGACACTAGAGGTCTTGTATTTGAGAATGGAGAAAGCTTCGATACTGTAAATTAGAGGAATCCACCAGACAACTAGAATTAGAAATCACTGGTAAGGCAACCCAATGCACACAAATTTAATGGTAGATGCTTTGTTTGTAATAATTTTGGTCATAGAGCAAGTCAATGTAGGAATAGAGAAAATCAAAGTCATAATGCAATTCCTGGTCAGTGTTCAAATTGTAAGAAGTATGGTCATAGGACAAAAGATTGTAGAATGAATGTGAGATGTCATGCATGTGGAAAGTTTGGACATATGGCTAATCAATGTAGGTCAAGGAATGGTCAAGGACTCAACAAGGCAATTCAGAAGAACAATGTTACTTGCTATGCATGCAACAAAATATGACACATTGCTAAATATTGCAGAAGAAAGAATACACTAGAAGGGAATGTCACATCCAATGAGAAGGGAAAGCAAAAGGTTGATTAAATCCTACAAGCTTATGCTAAACAGTGGGTTAGGAAATTTGATGATCAACCAATAGAGGCAAATTCACCGATTACTCAATCGATAGAGCAAAACGTTCCTACTCCGATAGGAAACACATCTGGTAACTAAGGCATTAGACTTAGGGGGAGGCAAATGAATGACATATTCTGCATTACCCCCAGTAGAGGTCTAAAAGCTTGTTTCAGATCTTGGTGAAGTCAATTTGGAGGATAACCGACGTTGAGATAATGGATTTTGAATCCAGTATGATATACCAACATGCATTAACGTCAATAAGGAGTTAGGGTTTCACAAGATAAAAAGGATAAGTTGCTTCATTTTTTATCACACAACACTCAAAGAAAAGAAAAACAAGTTTAAGGCGATCAAGGTGATTAAGAGCATTTTCCATCTTTCCAGTATTTTCTGAGCGGATTTTTCAAGGTTTTCACTAGCTTAGGTTGAGAGGTATTTTCTCTATTTTTCATGCTACTTTTCTAAAATTGTGATGGCTTCTGGATCTCCTCCTGCTCTAGCAGATGTGGCTACTCCTATTATGGTGGACATTAAGGATCATCCATATCTAGAATTAAAGAAATGCCCTAAAATTTCAAAGGTCGATGACTCAATCGACACATTTTCTAGGGTTCCTGACGAAGTTCTTTATGTGGAAGATATGAGAGCATATATTTAGTGTACTCTGGAGGATTTGGGATCATCAGAGATTAAATCAATGTACTTGTCCACTTTGTTGAACAAGGATGGATTGATCAAAGCAGAATTTCAAATTCTGAAGGATCAGGGTTTCACCGATATTTTGGAGATGCCCGAGTTTGAGGATGAGATCATTCGGTACGTGCTAAGCCAAGTCCATGGTGAGTTCATATGGCTTGACCAACCCTACAAAATCACCAAGGAGGTGATTTGTGCTATCACTATTTTACCCCAGGTCAGACAGACACCAATCAGGAGGAAGATTTTGAACAATGAAGTGAACAAGATAACCGGTGCCACCTTTGACAACAGGTCGATGCGGATTAGCACCATCAGGAATAAAGATGTTCAATTTGCAAGCATGGTGATTGGATACAAGGTAACCCAATCCAACTGGTTGAACTCTGTTTCTAGTTCCTGTATCTACTGTGCACACAAGATGGTAAAGGAAAATGTGAAACATGATCTATGTCAATGGATGTATGATGAATTGATTTCAAATTTGGGAAAGATTAATGGAAAAATGAAAGGTACATTCCAGTATGGGAATCTCATTGTTTGTTTAATTCTTTTCTCTTTAAATGAGATACTGCGATCTGGTAAGAGGCAATGGGCCTTTGATATACCGGTAGGAAAATAGATTAGGGACATCTTCAGGAATTTGGGACAAGACATAGACTCCATTATGTGGGGTTATGTCAAAGCATTTTAGAAAGCAATGAAGAAGAGGGAAAGGATACCTAAGCATATAGTTGACAAATACTCTACTGAGATATGCTTCATGGTGAAGAAGGATGAAACCTTAATGGAGGCAGTGTAACCTAGAACTATTTAAGTTATTGAAATGGGCTATGAGGTTGATGCATAGATCTTGGATCTTTATGCCAAGATGCATATAGATGCCCCAGTTGATGAGATGAAGAAAATTTTTTCTGAAGTGAAGATAGGTTTCAGTAAGAAGAAAAGAGAAGGACAAATAAAGAAGGTTGGATAGGCTATCCAGAAGATGTCCTCTGAGATCAAACAAATCATTGGTTTAGAAGAGACATGTCCTCCAGCAGCTATACAGGCTTCTCCAGAAGTAGGAACTAGCAAGGTTTTATAGAATAGGAAGAAACCGTAGACCTTTATTGCTCTTGTTCAATCTGGTTCTGAGAATGAGGAAGAAACAGTGAATATTCCTAAGATCTACATGAGGATTCAAAGGAAGAAGCCCAAGGAAGGGAAGCTGCAAAAAACCAAGGTCACTCCTCCAGCAGCACAAAATGAAATTTTGAAGGAGAGGAAGCCTACTGAGAAAACGAAATCGGCCAAGGAGTCTGCTCCCACCCCCGATAAGAAGAAGAAATCAGGTCTAGATAAAACTCTTGAATCTGGTAAAAGTGTTAAGGTTATTGGTTCTCTTTTTGTTGTTGAATTAATTAATCAGATTAGAAAGGATGGCATCTTGAGTAACATACAACACTATTATGGTGATATGGATGATAAAGAGCAAAAGGAAATAGAAGAATCAGGTTTGTTATACTTAGACATATATAAGGAATCTTTACTTGATATTGAGAAGAAAATACCAGCAGATTTGTATAACAAGTTAGATGATAGGAGGTTGTCTTCTATTGAGGAAGATAAACACATAAAGGTTCAAGAATTACTAACTATTTTTGGTGCTATTACTGGAGATGAGATGTAGCAGTGTCTAGATTTTGCTAATAAAACAATTTTCCATAGTAGACACCAACATATAAGTCTTATGGTGGGTAGAGTAAATGAGATATTCAGGGAAACTCATGAGGCTTGGGTTAAGTTCTTTGTTGATAAACCAGGTTTCTTTACATCACCGGACACACCACCTAAGTCTGAGATTCTAGACATCTCGGTTGATGCTAAGGGTAAAGGTATACTAAATGGAGATCCACCGGTTTTAGAACAGAAACTAACTCAGGACATTCCTTTGATAGTAACACATGTATAGGATGTAGAGATAAACATACCAGTAGAAGACAATCCTCCTCCGATAATTGATGTTGACACAATTGAAATTCATGAGGTAGAGGCTACAGAAATAACTGCACCAAGTGGCGAAGCCACCAGTGTTGAGAAGGTAAAGGATGTAGTTGAACAGAAGGCAAAGGAGATAGGTAAGGATGAATAGACTAAAGTCAGGGTACTGGTACCTTCACCGGTTGTTGGTCCCTCATTATTGGCACTTGACTCATCCAATCAAGAAGATTTTGGTCATTTTGGGAATAAGAATATTGAGCAACTGAGTAGTTTTAAATTGATGTTTGTTGCGGCTCAAAAATTGAGGAAGGAAGGATCAGAGGATAAGTAGGTTATTGAGCAGGCTATTACAATTTTGTAGAATCTTGCACCAAAATGCAAGATAGATCAAGTTGCTATTCCATTCGGTAACTTGAAAGGTTTGACTAAGCACATTGCAAAAGAGTATAAAACTCTTCAACAAGTGTCAAATCGACAGTTGGTGGAAAGGTATAATATAACTATAAAGGTCACTTGTGATAATGTGATCACATCTGATAAAGCTAAGCTGATAGAAGAGATGACAAGGATTGATGAAGCTCTTCATCAACTAGTCACATATACGGGTCTTGCACTAACACAACAAAACTAACAACAAACCTAGATAATAAAGTTAAGGTGGATAAGGACAAGTTGGAACAACTTGTAGTCACTTTTGATGGTTCTGAATCATTGACCAGCTCTGTTGATGGTCAAATTTTTCTTTTAGAGTGAAATTTCAACCTTGGAGAAGGAAAAGGACAAATTAATCTGGCGGGCTATTGAATTGAGAGGTTTAGTAAGTCCCTGACTTAATACTTTGTTACTTCATAAGCAAGAATGTATGGACCAGATGAATATGCCCACACCGACAACCCTAACAGAAGAAGAATTGCATGCTTACATTCTGAATGGGTTTGTAACAATTTTGGTAACTTTAAAATCCATCTGGGATACTTATTTGCCATTTTTAAGGGTGCTTATCCAGATATTTTCAAGTACATTTAGATCTGGTAATCACAATTTTTCTTTGTATAAAATTTAATTGGCTTCTTTTTTTTTTTTGCCCTGGCCTTTGGCATCGCTATCAAAGGGGAAGAGGTGGATTTGAAAAATATCAAGGGACATAAGAATTAATGTATAGCTCAGGGGGAGCAGCCATTTGAGACTAGTTTTTGGACAGGAACTGATACAACACTTCAACGATCCATTTTTCACATGAGTGTTGCCATCAATGCAAAAGGGGGAGACTGTTGGCAATTGACACTCATCCAGGTTATAAGTGTTGTCATTGATGGAAACACACTTCATGTGAGATCTGACAATCAAGGTAACCTGCATTCATTTCACCAACATTTAGGGAACCGACAGGCATGTAACTGACAAACTTGGAACCAGTATTCTAAGGCCGACATAGGAGATTGATCCGGCAAACATGGAAGCGACAACGGTCATAATTTTTCATGTTTATATTTTTTTTGGGTTGACATGTGTCTTATCATTTGAAATATGGTTGTAAGTCGAGATAAGGCATTTGTGTTTATTCATGTAAATGGGTATATAAATCAGTCTGGGTTAGGTCATTTTTTGGACATGACAGATAAGAGATGCGATAGGTTATGTGATGGTATGTGAGCGAGATCTTCATTGATAGAATGTGATATAAAGATTTATAATCGGTCTTGATTATTTGTCTAGAGGTTTGGAAAGCAATCCAAGCTATCGATACAGACACTCCTTAAACCGAAACTCATCTAGCATAGCAGATGCACATTCTAAGTTTAATTTTTGTTTGTAATCCAGTACTTTGGATATGTAGTCAATGAGGCTCCTTTTGTGATGAGCAATGTGCCTTCCTGCATGTGCAGGTCCCTTTTGTAATATTTATTCAGTTGGCTAGTGGATAGATATTGTGGGTCTCCAATCCCTTTGTGGTTTTTCCTCTTTGAGGTTTTCCATGTATAAATATTTGTGTTATGGTGTTGATTCATGTGGTTGCATTAATATTACTTGATGTTACTTTCTTTTATGCATACTGGTTATTAAGTGGATTTGTTAATAAGGCTAAAAATATTATATCCGGTAGAACATTGATTCACACCCCCCCCCCTCTTAGTGTTCTTGGATTCCAATAGTAGTGTGTTTGGTTATTTACCTAGCTGCATTTGATGAGGAAATGAGCTATTTATTAAGAGACAAAGATCCTAAAACCTTGCATCAGGCTTATAGGACAATAATGGATATTGAGAACAACTTGGAATATGTAATCCCTAGAGTATATCTATCTGCAAGTGTTTGATGTCCTAAGATACCGAAAGTTGAAGAAAGGTGTGAGTCAAGAAGTGAAGATCAATGTCAAAGCATCTACATCCCTGCTAATCACACTAATCATGTTATGATTTATGGTTCAAACAATAATGTGAGTGAAGAGAACTTGTCCCTGACAGTGGTTATTCCTCATGTTAGTGAAAAGAAGGTTAGTGAGAAGTCATGTGACACAATTGATACAGAGAGACATAATTTCAGTTGATACACCATATGATAGAACTATTAGTTGTTCCAGCAAGGATGTCACACAAAAGGTCCATCTGCAGTCTTATTGTTCAGATGAATCTAGTAGTTTGTATAAAGAAGAATTGGAAAGTTATACATCTGATGTAGAAAATGCTAATGTGAAATATTTTGATGACATAGATTCATTCTCTCAGGAGTCAGTTATGTGTGATATTGAGAACTTGAATGATGAGTTACCATTATTTTTGGTTGATAATACTTTTGAGCTAGAGAGATCCATGGTGTGTTCCAATGAAGAAAGTATGCTTCAGCTTATGCTTATGCCACATGAACTTTTCCAAAGTAATGTGTGTAAAGAGTTAGTCCAAATATGTGTTCTTGAAACAAATATTACAAGTAGTACACCAATTGTCCCATTACAAACAACTCTACATGGAATGGATCAGAGTGTTCCTCAGTTTTCTTATCATCAAAATATTTTTGAATCGACAAGTGTAAATGGGAAAGATGAAGTTCAAAGTGTTCAAAATAGTCACGATAATTTTCCTAAAGCATATGAAGATCATAAAATTGAGTATTTGTATTGTGAGGACTATAATATTGAGAGATGTTCTAGTTCAGGTTATGATTCTTTTATTCCTCATGAAAATGAATGTGAACTTCAGATGGGCAGTGGTTTCAATAAAAAAATTAATGCATTGTTTGATAAGGATACAGATATGGATCAGATAGTGCTTTTCCATAATGTTTTTGAGAAGGGCTTTCATATGGTTTCTAATCCTTTGTATGAAGAGATAATTGAGAGTGTGGACATCTAGATGTTGTATCATTTTGTGAGGCAAATGATTACAATGACCATGATATGATTTCTGATTTGATACC
The DNA here is from genome assembly GCF_030272615.1 of Cryptomeria japonica. Lineage (NCBI taxonomy): Eukaryota > Viridiplantae > Streptophyta > Pinopsida > Cupressales > Cupressaceae > Cryptomeria > Cryptomeria japonica. Next base: position 346,679,214 of record NC_081415.1, on the reverse strand, counting down.
ATTTGATAAGGATGAATTTCCTTTTTTTGCTGATATGAATGACATAACATGGGACTCAGAGCAAGAGGCTGAGGTTCCCTTTCAGTTTGGTGACTTGCAATTGCATGGGAGGATCATTTGTGATACTTTTCCTTCTCTTGATAATAGTTTTCTTATTGTGTATAGTGGGTGGATGGATTCTTTTGAGAGTTCCACTTTTGATGAGAAAATTAATGATTTGAATGAGGTCTATATTCCCAGCTGTATATCAAAATGTGAGCTTTTGTTTTTTCAGCAAGGAGATGCCTTTCTCAAGTGTAATAGTGATTTGAGCCATGATGCATGTTATGTTCAACATAGTGTTTTTTTCAGTGAGCATGACTTGTTTTGGTCACACAGTGTTTTAAATTTTCAGTCATTGCACAAGTTTTAGAGGATTAACAGTGAGTGCAATGATAATTTTAAGCATGACATCTGGATAAGAAATGCCAACATGTTTGATCAATGGTATTCCAGCTATACTTTTAGATTGATTTCAATGCAGTCAAGGGAAAACCATGTTTATGATAGAGGAAAGCATTGGTTGATCTTGTCAGATGGCTTTGGGCCATCATATGTGGTATTACCTTGAAGCCACAAGAAACTTGGGGTCGAGTAAAATTTTTTGACTCTATGCCCAATGGAGAAGTATTCTTTTTCTTCTTGAATTGCCTGTTCATGGAACATTCTTGAAGCTCTTCTTTTCTTAAAGTAGCTATTTTCCATGAGCATTAGATTAAGTCTTGTACATAATAGAGTAGTTTATTTTTTGTTTGAGTTGCCCTATCTAGGTAACTTCCTTTTGGTCTTCTCCACCAAAGATTTTGGATTCTTGTATCATTCCTAAGTAATGATCATCCCCAACCAGAGCCACTGATAGTCCTGAAAAATGACCTAGCAAAAAATCTTCATACCTTAGTCAAAATATTGGTCTTTTTGAATTTATCTTGCTCTCTATCCTATGTTTCATGGTTTGGGTTTAGGGTATTATGCATTTTGATTTATTTTTTTAAAACCCTTAAACCTGTTATGATCTTGCATTACGTTTTTCCACTTAAGTTCGAGGGTCTAAGCCTATTGGCGGGGCCTTTTCTTTCCCTGGGCATTAAGTTGTTTTTATGTCAGGCCCCCATTAATATTTTCCCGAGTCTGCATTTTAATTTTCCTGTGGGCGGGTCCCCTTTAATATTTAAGCCAACGTCTGATTAATTTTTCCTAAGTCCAACATTAATACTTCTATCGGTGATTTTATGTTAACAATCAAACTACTAAAAGTTCTTGCTATTTGCACGTGCTTAAATGGATAGAGATCTTTTAATCTTGATCAAGAAGATGCTCGGTTGTTAATTGGCTAGGGAAGGCAGAAACTGTGGTTGAGAGATAAGGGTGAACAGATCCAATGGTTCTCGCAGTCCTATGAAGAAAAATGCAAGGAGATTAAGGACTGTGACATCACGAGATGATGCCACATGTCCAAGGTGGGCCAAGGTAAGTCCGATGGTGGGGCTGCTGACAGAGTTGAGTTGGAAGGTGATTTGGTGGTACTTAACCAGGCTTTTGACTGACCCACCTACCACATTGGAATGTCAATGTCAGGTTGACCGATGGTGATCGTGTGATATGCCAGGCTGGATAAAATCTATGGTGGAAATTTAGGACGTATTTCAAAAAGGTGATTGAAGCCATTTTCTTATCATCCACGTGGGAAAATAAAGGCAGACAAAATGTAAGTTTGTCGACATAGGATGAGTGAAGACAAGTCAAGACACTTGGACACCGACGAATTTTCAAAAGACCTATTCTCAAGGCTGTTAACAAGCAAAGTTGATGGTTCCAAAGATGCCATCTCAGCAAATTTCATTGCCACGACATCAAGAAGTCAACGTTTTAGAGGCATAAAAGGATAAGGATGATTTCTGAGTTGGAAATAGAATGATCAGGAATCTGTCAACAAGATCATAGGATGCATATTGTCAGGGATTCTCAGTAAGGTAAAATCAAGGAACTATCTCTGAAAAGAATTCAAAAGATAATGAATCAGTATCCAAAAAGGGATTATGAAGTAGAAATTATGCAATCAAGAAACAATAACATCAGAGAAAAAATCATTCACATAAGATGAGCCTTGACAGAAGCCAGTGGATTAATACCTTAGATGTGACGGTGTCCTGGATTTGATAGACATGACCTCCCAAGTCCATAGTTGGCAGGATGAGTAGAAAGCATCAGAATGATGATTTTTCACATGAATGAGCACCGCCAAATGAAGTGATTTTTTATTATAAATACAACAAGGTGGTGGTTAAGTGGGTAGAAGAGAACAAAGACCTCGTTATTATCTAAAGGGGTTTCATTATAGGTAAGGATGATATTTGATAAATATCGTGCAGGGAGTGAACTCTTTGATATTGGATAGAAGTTCCCTTTTTTGAGTGAGTATGCTTATAGTCAGTGAAGCCTTGAAAGTTGGGAGGATAGTCAGTGGAGGCTTGAAATTTATTTCTCATTTGAAGGAGCCCCTCATGACCCATCCTCTGCTTCTCCTTTGCCACTAGTTCATAAGGGGTTTTAGGAAGGATCTCACAGAGGGATATGAGCTGGATATAGTAGGGTTGGGGGTAGTAACCAATCAACTTCACAACGACATGGAAGCTACGACCCCTTCCCCTCTTATTTTATTCCTCTAGGATCCCCTTTTTCCACTTTCAGTGATCCTGGGCATGAAGTCTGGAGCTCTTCCTCTAGTTTAAGGGTGACTTTACTTCTTGTCGAGCTCTAGTTACCCTACTAGGAAGGGAAATTCACTATAGGACAAAACAATGCATCTCACAGTCCATCTGGAGGCATCAAGGGTGGTAATGGCATGACTCAAGGACTTTTTTCTTCTACCAAAATACAGTTAGGAATTTTGGTTCTACCTTATGATGAACACTAGAGTGGACAGTGTTTTGGGGAGATTGTGAGGAATTATTTTGTAACAAAATTATGGGTAATCAATCACTTTAAATGACAGGTGTCTCCTCTGGACCATAGTTTGTTTTCTCCCTTATTTTCTATAAAAGGGAATTCAAGGCCATGAGATGAGGATCCAAATTTTTTTGGTTCCAATAGCGAGTCTAGGTGAAATGAGCAAGTTTTAAAGTCATTTACAAAGCATTGAAAAGCATTTAGTGTCAAACTTTGTGCAGGTTCTTGAAGGAGTTATATGTAAATTGTTTTGTGATAGAAGATAACTAATCAATCAATAAAATTTAATTCAAATCCATTTCTCCAGTGTATAATTCTGTTATCTTTTGAATGTTCAAGTGAATCAAGGGTTTCTTTCTTTTGTTGCACTATTGTGGTATATGCATTTTCTGTTCATGCTTCAATCTAAGGGTCGACTAAATGCTTGAGTGGAATTGCAGAGTGGTAGGGCTTATGCAGGGATTTTGATAAGTATTTTGGGTTGGAATTGCAGATGAGATATATTGTAAGGCAATATTATTTTAGATCCTATGCTATCAGATAAACTTCTTTCATATTTTCATTTTACATCTTGTAAATTCAGGTACCCAATGGAGTAAGGCACTGATCATAGCTTGTAACTATCTTTAATGTCAGTTTTCTATTCAAACTCACCAACAACTTGCTATAATCTCCTAAATTTCATAATATATTTTCATTTCATGTATGTTACTTTTTATTGATGGCATCTCATGCTCCAATAGGTTGAGGATCACTGAAGAATTTGCTATTCTTGAGCATTCTCCCTCTATGTTGAGATTTTGTATGAGATTATTTGCTTAGTTTTGGTGAATACTGTGAGTATGGTGCAAAGATTATAGATTCACCAAGGGATCACCCTCCCAGGTCTTGCAGAGCCCAAAATGTAGAAGTATTACCAAAATCCTTGTCATATGTTGGTCAAAGTCCTTAAAGATATTGATAGTTGGAGTTGGCTTCTCCATAGATAATTTGAATAATCAACTTGGTTTTTGGCCTCCTACAGTGTAAACCCAATTTTGGGGAACCAACAAGGTCTTCAAAAACTCCTTCTCCCCTACTACCATGACACTAGAACCAAGTTTTTTATTTGACCCTTCATCCAGCAAGGGGTTCAAGGTGAATGATTCTCCATCTTTGTCTATGGTGTAGGTGTTATTTTAACCATCATGATGTGCCTTTTGGTCATATTGCCATGACCTACCTAAGAGTAGATGGCAAGCATTCATGGGAATGATGTCACAAAGGATTTTATCCTTATACCCCCAATATGAAACTCTACCCAAGCTTGTTCATTTACAAGGACTCTGTGACCTTTACTCAACCATGACACCCTATATGGAGTGGGATGAGGGTTTCTTTTTAGTTTTAACTTCTCAACCATTTCTAAAGACACTAGGTTATCTGTGGAACTTGAATCTACAATTACCTTACATACTTTACCATGTACTGAATAAGGAATTCCTTTGGGGTGTCTCCTTGGTGCTTGGTACCTTGAGAACTGTCCTCATCATAATCAAACTCCCTCCACTTTTAGGATCATTAGGTCTGGAAGGTGAGTTCACACTATGGCCATCCTCCTCTTGTACTAATTGGTTCCTCCTTTCCCCACCATGGGAACTTGATGCTTGTCTCTCAAGACACTTGAAGGTTGGGTGTCCAACTTGGTTACAATTGTAACACCTACTAGAGAAGGTGTTAGAACCTCTTCCTAGTCCATTCAACCTTCCTCTACCATTTGGCCTCCTTCCTCTGAAGCCTCCTCTATTGTTTGATTCTCTACCTTGCTCATTGTGACCACTAGATTCACCTTTCCGCCTATGGGACTATCCTCTTGCTCCAAATCTGCCCCTACCTTTGAAAATTATTCCTCTTCCTCTACCTTTCTACTCATTCTTCCTTCTCAACTTCTCTTCTGCCCTTAGGGCCACTTGAAAGCACTCATCCACTATTTTTGGGGTCAAAAGGCTGATTTCATCTTGAATGTTGAACTTCAATCCATTAAGGTGTCTAGCTACCTTCTCCCTTTAATTCTCCACATGTATTGACCTCAAAGTGAGTTTCTAATACTACTCAGTATAGGCAGCCACATCCATGTCTTTTTGCTTCAAGTTTTTCATTTTCTTGAATACTTGGACCTCATAATCAATAGGCAAGAATTTGTTCTTCAATTTTTTTACCATTCTATCCCATGAATTGATCATGGATTTGTTTTGTTTCACCCTTTATCCTTTGGTGTAGTTCCACCATGTCAAGGCAAATCCTTTCAATTTTGTTTTCGTAACCTTCACTTTCTTGTCTTTTGGTACTTCCTTGTATTCAAAGTAATTATTGAGAGCATCAACCCACTCTATTACCTCCTCAACATCCATCTTGCCTCCATACATTGGAAGTTACATCTTTACCTCAGAAGTCTCTTCCTTTATAGTCTTCAAAGCATTAATAAACTCCCTCTCCTCAGGAGCCATCTCCTCTTCTTGAGGTCTTGCAGGAGGGGTTCCACCTTCACTCTCTCCTTCTTCTTCTTTGGGGTCACTATCACTTTCTTCACCCATATCTCTCCTTCTCTCTCTGGATTTTAATGCTTTAATCTTATATTCTAGGGCCTTCAATCTCCTGGACATCACAATCCCACCTTTTGGAGGCATTTTGTCTTCACAAGACAACTTACTCTTCTTCACACACCACTACTTCCCTTACCAAATTAGAATGTGACTTTCATGCCACTATGATGTAGAGGCAAATGGATGATATAGAATCACTAATGAGGCCTTACAAAGTCACAACACCTTTGGACTTACAAACTCCTGAAACATCATCATACCCGGTCTCCTAGATTGCATGGAAAATGAACTTCTAGGGGCAGTAGAGGGTTAAATTTTTGACTCCAAGAGATGATTGACATGGACATGTTCAATACACTAACACAACCCCAAAAACAACTTGTTTCAACAATGACATTGCTTGGGAATCAATTTCAAGGTGACTTCTTCCTCACGGTGCACCTAGGTCTAGTAGCCTTTCATGTAGATATTGTACTAAAAAAAAGAATAAACCATCAATGGACACCTAATGTAAACAAATATGGGTTTATTTCAATAAGGATGACAACTCGAGAGTTTCACAAAGATTATTTGTGAGAATTTAGGACTGTCCTAAGGCTGTCACAGTTTTAGACTTGTAATTAGATCCCATTTCCAAGGAAGTACACCAAGGATTAATACAAGCACCCACCCAAGGTTACAAACACCTATATTCTATCCCCATAGTGTTCTTTCCACCAATTTTGGATGTCCTATGATTCACCTTTTCACTCAACACTATCATTTGCAACCTTTAGTCAACTTTCCTAGGCCTATCACATAGAGATGTCAGGCCTAGGGTTTCAAATATCTCCCTCCAAACTCATTCTCCTTCCCTCCAACCTTAAAAATATCAAATAAAACATAGAGAATGAACATTACACTAGGTTTCATGTTCTAACCCAGATGGAATGTGGAGAAATCATCCTTTTATTGACCAAACCCTATATAAGGAGGGTTTTTAGACCACTTTTAGAAAATGTTCAATATATCCCTCAATTATTAATGGTTTTGCACAAAATAAATGCCAAAAGGTAGGTAACTCTCCCCTCTATCAAACTATGTGACCCTCATGCCCTTACAGTGTCATACAATTCAGTACTGATCACGGGAATAGAGAAAAGATAGTAAAAAATATAGGAAATCAAAGTTTTTAGTATTGCTTTCTCTCTAAAATTATCCAACAACTTGGCCTTGACCCACAAGAGACCTTATAAATCATGAGGATGGTCTTCCCAACTATCCCCAACCTAATTTCAAAGTGTTAATGTTGTAAAGTTTCATAGCAACGTTTACAACATTTTTGACAACTTTTAACCATTACATCAGTATGACTCCAGACATGACCCTGACCATTGATCCACATAAAAATGGATCATATTAGACCAAAAAAAACATCTACAACCATTTTGGACATCCTTGGAATGGTTTGACCAAGGTTGACCCAATTAGGACCTTGTAGGACTACAAGACCCAAATTGAGTCAAAGACCTTACAATTGAAACGAATTGATTACAAATGATTGAAAATGACATAAAATGGTCCATAGGACCTTATTACAACCAAAACAATACTAAAGCCCTCATAAGGATATATTGAGACCCCGGGTGCTCTTGTACCACATCACAAAGAACAATCAACTAGATGACTAATGACCTACATTAATGATTTATCTTTCCACTAGTATAACTACAATCATCAACTACTCTACCTAAAAATAATTTGATGCAGAAGCATCCCCAGTTCATAACAATCTTGCATCAACCAAAAACATTTCCTTTCTATTTTGTTTGCAGTTTCAATTTTCCTTTCTGTGTGTCCCGGTTTTGGCTCACCAGATCCTGTGGAGTTGGATTCTACTTGAAGACATGGTCATCTTTCTAGCTTTCAAATCGCATCTCATTTGGATCACTTTTTGACAAGATATCGCTACTGGTTTCCTTGATGGTTTCTTGTTACCAGTTGTTCTTTTGTTATCGGTTGCCTGAGACCTATTCTGGTGATCTACCAGAACTCATTCTGAAGCTTGCGGAGCCTTGGCCATTGATTTCGATGTTTATTGGCATGTCGCCGACCGTCTATGTTTCATCCTTTGGATTTTCTGGAGGAATCTCTTGGTGGAGGCCGACCTTGTTCATTTTGCACATTAGGTCTTGTTCTTCGGGTTTTGATCCTTTTTTGGGCCGACTGGATCCTTTGGATCAATATATATATATTTATAATCATGCTTTAGAATGTAATCAAGAAGAGAATTAAGAAGTATCAGATAGATAGACTATTCCTAGAAGATAGATCTTTCAATTCAAGGTCTCAGTGTGACCTATTCTACTAGTCTTGTGTGTCAGTATGTTGTAACCCAATTGTTACCGGTAGGATGTAATCAAATTCATGCAATAAAAGTATTTGTTCTGCATTGCCTCCATCATATCTATGTGTTTCCATTGTGTTTACTCTTGCTGACTGGTTTGGACTGATCTCCTTGAGGTCCCTCCTCTCCGGTGAATGCTTCAAGTGGTATCAGAGTGAAGTTTCATTTTGGAGGTTACGTGTCCTGAATTTTTGTTGTAGGGTGGCGGATTGTGGATCCAACCTACAATTGCAGAGGACTAGTGTGAATCAATGGAGCAAAGAGGAACTAGGAATGGTGGAGCACACGGGAATGTAGACCCTAGTGTAATGAAGATGTTGTGAGGAATAGCAGCCCAGTTAGAAGCCGTTGAGACAGCCCAAAGAAGAGGCCGACATATTGAAGATATAAGTGAAGTTGAAGGAGAAGAAGCCTCGATAGAACAAGTGAACCTACCGACAATTGATCTAGATGAAGACAGTATTTTAAGGGTTTTGACTAGGGAGAACACTAAACCTCATTTTACCCACCGAAATATGATGGGAAGTTAGATTCGGATGAATTGATGGATTGGATCTTGGAGGTGGAGAATTATTTTGATTTTGAAAACACTGTAGAAGAGAGGAAGGTGAAATATGTTTGTACCCAGTTGAAAGGTCATGCATCTCTTTAGTGGGAGAATTTGCAAGTTGATAGACAAAGAAGAGGTAAAGAAAATATTAAGACATGGGATAGGATGATTCCTAAGTTAAAATCAAAGTTTGTCCCGACGAATTATCAAGTGGATTTGTTCTGAAAGTTGCAAAATCTGAGACAGAAAGAGTTTAGTGTGAAGGAGTACACTAAAGCATTTTACAAATTGAACATCAGATCTGGACATGTTGATGATGAAGTTGAACATATTGCAATATATTTGAACAAATGGCGGATGTCTATACAAGATACACTAAGTATGATCAAACTAGAGAGTGTTGAAGAACCTTACTAGTATGCAATAAAGGTTGAAGAGAAATTGAACAAAAGACATGAGTAGAGACAGAGAGGTAGAGGTGGAAGGTTTACCGGAGGAAGATTTCAAGGAGAAAGAGGATATACCAGAGGAAGAGGAACCACTGCAGATCAAAACAAGGACAAGGAAGTAAGAAAAGAAGGCAATTCATATCAGAAGGATGATAGAAATTTCTACTGGAGGAGAGAACCAGATGGTTATCGGAATGAGAACTTTGGAAGACAAGACATGAGGACATTTAGAGGAACATGCTTTAATTGTGGAGGAGAAGGACACCGTGCATTTGAATGTAAGAGGACAAAGGCCATCGAAAGAGAAACAATGGGAAGAAAACCCCACCAGATCAGACAATAAACCGGAAGATGGAGAACTGTTGATGATGAGGAGAGCTTTGTGTCATACCGGAGAAGATGAAGACCCCTTGCAGAGGAAGAACCTATTCAAGACCAGATGTAAGGTATCCAGTAAGTGTTGTAAAGTTGTTATTGATAGTGGTAGTTCAGATAATCTTGTTTCAGAGGAGATGGTGAATAAGTTGAAATTGGAGAGATTGAAACACCCTAATCCTTACCAGATAGCATGGATTCAGGATGAATAGAAGTTGTTAGTAAGTGAACAGTGTTTAGTAAAATTGAAAATTGGGAATTATCATGATGAATTTTTGTGTGATATTATGCCTATGGATATTTGTCATCTTTTGTTGGGAAGACCTTGGTAGTTTGATAGACAAGCAATACATGATGGGAGGAAGAACACATACACTATTGTGGCCAATGGGATGAAGAAAACCTTGTTACCTTGGGAGGAACCTTTGAAGAGTGAAGTCTATACAAATGCCAGAATGTGTTTAGTAGATGGAAGGAAATTCATGGATGGATTGAGACATGAGAATGTGTGTTTTTCCTTAATTCCTAAGAAGGTTGAGAGACCAGAACCGGAAGGAGAACACCCGATAGAGATAAGAGATTTGCTAACAGAATATGAGGATATCATTTCAGATAATGTACCTGATGGATTGCCACCTATTAGAAGTATTAGTCATTGCATGGACTTAGTTCTCAGAGCTAGTTTGACACCGATAGAGACAAGTGTTGGATCTTTTGAGGAAAGGTTTGATTAGGGAGAGTCTGAGCCCTTGTGCAGTGCCAACAATATTAGCACTGAAGAAGAATGGAGAATGGAGGATGTGTACCTATTCAAGAGAAATAAACAAGATCACAGTGAAATACTGGTTTCCTTTGCCTAGGATGGATGACATAATGGACTGTTTGAATGGACCAAAATATTTTACAAAGATAGATTTGAAGAGTAGATATCATCAAATCAGGATTAGAGAAGGTGATGAGTGGAAGACAAATGAAGGACTATATGAATGGTTAGTGATGCCTTTTGGATTGACTAATGCATCGAGTACTTTCATGAGACTGATGAATGAGGTATTGAAGAAATTCTTGGATAAGTTTGTTATTGTGTATCTGGATGACATTCTGATTTCCACTAGAAAAAACGAGGATCATTTGTTGCAATTAAGACAAGTTTTGCAGAGGTTGAGAGAAGAGAACTTGCTGATCAATATTAAGAAGTGAAATTTCATGAAGGATGAGTTAGTCTATTTGGGCTTTGTGATATCTGAGGATGGTTTGAAGATGGACCTTGAGAAAGTGAAAGCCATTGTTCAGTGGCATACACCAGAAAGCATTGGAGAGGTAAGATCATTTCATGGATTGGCTAGTTTTTACCGGAAGTTTATCAAAAATTTCAGTTCAGTTTGTAACCCTATGATTGAGACCATGAGGGGAGATCAGAATGAATTCAAGTGGACCACCAGAGCAAACAAAAATTTTGAATTTTTGAAGCAGAAAGTGACTGAGCAGCCTGCATTGGCTTTACCGGATTTCAATAAGGCATTTCAAGTGGATTGTGATGCATGTGGAACAACAATACGAACATTTTTGAGTCAAGAAGGGAGAGCAGTAGAAAATTTCAGTGAGAGATTTAATGATGCCTGGAAGAGATATTCAGTGTATGATTAGGAATTTTTTGCCATAATTCAAGCCTTGAAGAAATGGAGACACTAGTTGTTGCCTAAGGAGTTTGTATTGTATACAGATCATCAAGATTAGCAGTAATTGAATAGTCAAAGTAAGTTGAATCAGAGACATATGAGATGGGTAGAATTTTTGCAGAGTTACACCTTTGTGTTGAATCATAGAAGTGGTAAATCTAACAAAGTTGTTGATGCATTGAGTAGGAAGATTTTTTTGACAGAGATGAGAGTGACAGTATTAGGTTTTGAAGATTTGAAGACCTTGTATGGTGAAGACCTGGATTTTGTAGAACCTTGGAAAGCATATAGAGAACCGGTTATGGTTGATAGAAGAAAATGGTTGGATTATTTCATTCAAGATGGGATGTTATTTAGGGGAGTTTAGTTATGCATACCAAAGAGTTCCATGAGAGAGAACCTAATCAAACAAAAGCATAGTGGAGGTTTAGTTGGACATTTTGGCATTGATAAAATAGTTTCATTAGTGAGTGAGATTTACTTTTGGCCCCAGATTCATAAGGATGTTAAGATATATGTGCAAAGTTGTACAGTCTATCAAGCTGCAAAAGGTAGTAGTCAGAATGCGGGATTGTATAAACCTATGACAGTATCTGTAAGACCTTGAGAGGATATAAGCATGGATTTTGTACTTGGATTGCCTAAGACACTGAAAGGGAATGATTCTATATTTGTGGTAGTGGATATATTTTCAAAGATGGCTCATTTCATACCTTGTAAGAAGACATCAGATGCATTGCATGTAGCAGACCTATTTTTCAAGGAAGTGGTGAGATTGCATGGATTACCTAAGAGCATAGTTTCAGACAGAGACACTAAGTTTGTTGGCTATTTTTGGAGAACACTTTGGAAGAAGATGAAGACATTTGAAGTTCAGTTCTACTTTTCACCCACAAACTGATGAACAAACAAAAGTACTTGTTTAGTGGGAGATAAAACTGAAAGTTGGGATTTGATCCTTGCACAAGAAGAGTTTGCCTATAACAATTCAGTGAATAGAAGTACCAGAAAAACACCTTTTGAGATTGTTACTAAAGTGCATCCCAGAGGAATAGCAGAATTGAGAGACATTAGTAGTGAAGGATGGAATTGTTCAGAAGTAAAAGATTTTACAGATCACATGACAACATTGCACATTCAGGTTAAGCAACATTTGGAAAAAATGAATAGCAAATATAAGAAGAAGGCAGATGAGAAGAGGAGACATAAGTAATTTGAAGTTGGCGATGAAGTTATGGTATACTTGAGAAAAGATAGATTCTTGGTTGGAACTTATAATAAGTTGCAAATGAAGAAGTTTGGACCCTATAAGATTTTGAGAAAGTTCAGTTCCGGAAATGCATATGAAGTAGAGCTACCAGATAGTCTATTTATTTCACCTATATTCAATATTGCAAATCCTCATGAGTACCATGAACCAGAATTCAGTGAGGACAGTGTTGCAGACCTTGAGAAACAATTGCCTCAGAAGGAACTAGATCATATTGAAGAGATTTTGGATAGTACGATTGGGCGTAGTTCCCAAAATAGTCAGTACAAAGAATAACTTGTGAAATAGAGGAGCAGACCAATTGAAGATTCATCTTAGATTTCTCAGGCAGAAGTAGACCGCCTTGGTTTCCCTCTAGCCCCAGCAAAGTGAGAGTCTCACTTTTTCTTTAACCCCGACTATCTGATGCAGGAGCATCCCCAGTTCACAACAATATTGCATCAACCAAAAACATTTCCTTTCTATTTTGTTTGCAGTTTCATTTTTCCAATATGTGTGTACCAGTTTTGGCTCATCGGATCCTGTGGAGTTGGATTCTACTTGAAGACTTGATCATCTTTATTTCTTTCAAACCACATCTCATTTGGATCACTTTCCGGCAAGATATCGCTATCATTTTCCTTGACAGTTTCTTGTTACCAGTTGCCTGAGACCTATTCTGGTGATCCACTGGAACCCATTTAGAAGCTTGTGAAGCCTTGGTCATTGATCTCGATGTTTCTTGGTGTGTGGCCGACCTTCTACGTTTCATCCTTTGGATTTTCCAGAGGAATCTCTTGGTGGAGGCTGACCTTGTCCATTTTGCACGTTAGGTCTTGTTCTTCGGGTTTTGATCCTTTTTGGGGCTGACCAGATCCTTTGGATCGATATATATATATATATATAATCATACTTTAGAATGTAATCAAGAAGAGAATTAAGAAGAACCAGATAGATAGACTGTGCCTAGAAGATAGATCTTTCGATTCAAGGTCCTGGTGTGACCTATTCTACCAGGCCTGTGTGTCGGTATATTGTAACCCGGTTGTTACCAGTTGGATGTAATCAAATTTCATACAATAAAACTATCTGTTTTGCATTTCCTCCACCATATCTGTGTTTTTCCTTGTGTTTACTCTTGCTATCTGGTTTGGACTGATCTCTTTGAGGTCCCTCCTCACTAGTGACTTCTTCATAACTATTATTTCTAACATTTATAGGAATGAACTTGAGGCAATGCGTCTATTGTTGAATAAAATGGAGAAATGAGTGAATCATATTTTTGGAAAAAAATTATAAATCAACCTTTAGTCTATTCCAGAGCTCATAATCCTCTTTCTATGGGTTAGTTTCCAAAGGAATCATCAAAGGACCTTGCAAATTTGAAATCCATAAGAAAAAAAGCACAAAAATTGAACTGAAATGAAGTTACAAGAGGTATCAAAGGTTGTTAAAATCCTTTCCATTACCATTAAAGTAAAACACAAAGTTATTAGAAAGAAGGATTTTATAGTAGAATGAATGAATTATTGAGATTAAAAATGAATGAAATCTAATAGACAAAATGATGGGTTAAATGGCTTCACTTTTGGGAATCAAAAGCTTGCCTTTCACATCAAACTCTTCCTATTTTTAATTAATTCTAGTACTACCAATTATAGTGCAATGGTCATATTTTGTGTGGTCTAAAAAGTTGAAATTTTTTGTATGTTATCTCCTCAAGTTCAAAGCAGTTTAAAATATAAGTAGAGTTCAAAAATATGTAGGTACTATTGGGTGAAAATTTTGTAAACTAGAGAAGTTCACAAAATTGTGGTTTCAGCCACAGTATGTAAGATTAAATCTCTCTTAATTATAAGAGAAGGCTCTCCCTTTTTGCTCACTACTCTCTTTTATTTAGAACAAAATACAAAATGTGATTTCTAATCTAAACTTGGGTGATACTATAGGTCCCGGGGACAACTGAGAGGGGGGGGGGTGAATCAGTTGTCTAATAAATTTAAACCAAAATCTTATTAACCAACTTAATGCTTAATACCGGTAAGACAGTGTTAATAGGAAATGCTGAACCGATAAGAATTAATGCATGAAACATAAGCACAAAGTCAAACACAACACATGACACAAATATTTGTACGTGGAAACCCTGTAAGGGGAAAAACCAAGGTAGGAAACCTTACCCACAATCAGATGATACTACTATAGATAGTAAGTGTACAAAGAGGGGTCTTCAAATGCAGAAAGGCCAACAGCCGAGAGCTCACTGCTCAAACACAAATGGGAGTCACACTGACTACAGTTGGATGGTTAAATCCAAATGAGAATGTACTGCACAAAATAGCATCTTCATATGCTGGATTCAATACCGGTGTAATCCTGATTTGCTTCAACAAAAACCTAAATTCACCTTCAAATGATTTCTTCATGTATATCTCTGCTTGATCTCGCATATATCCTTCTTTAAATCTTTTTCACATTCCACACATGATCTTACAAATAAGATCTTACATTTATACCATACCCTAAGACCAATTTTAGTAGGTCGGCTCTACAAGATATTACAATAAATTTTTTTACAAATAGTACAATATCCAATGCAATAACCGATTGAACATGTCAACTTAATGCTTTTATAACAATAATAAATCATCTCCATAGCGTGCCATGCTAATCTGGAAAAGATAAACTTGCCGGTGTAACCCTAGATAATCTGGACCTATTTGTCGGTAAAAGCAAATATGCAAATAAGAATATACCAATGATATTACATCAAGGAAAAGTGTCCACATGATGTCTTCGACATTACCAAGTGTCTTCCATGTCATTGCAGGTACCGGTGAACATTATATCCTGTCGGTCAACCATATACCGGTGATTGTTTGAACAGTTTACTGATTGCCGGTGAATGTTGTTGGATCTCCAAAGTAGGTGTATTTAGCAGGTGTTGACATCAATGACAAAACCATACCAAAATACCAACAGATACATCATCCTATTCTCTTTTTAGAATAAATGTTATTCTTTTCTCTTCTTTTTTTTTTTTAGAAAATAAGTTACAATTTGGAGCAGTAATGATTAATACAACTTTAAGCTACTATAAAATAACTCAAAGCATGTGAATGAAAAATACAAATAAAAGAAGCAAATTTTTTGTGAAGGCGCAAAGTCCTTCGTTGCTTCTTCTTCGAGAGGAAAACAGTGTTCAAGCACAAAGTCTTACAATCACTATGATCCTATTAACCTTTTACTTACAAATAACTTTTGTAACCCATGATATTTTACCAAGATAACAAAGCAAAGAAGAAAGTCTTTGTCTTGATATCTAATTACAATTTTTGTAATCTTTTCTAGAAATAACAAAATGAAGCTCAAAGTCTTCAATTCACTATCTCTTATACTAATTTCTAATTCTATTTAAAATGTAACAAAAAGTTTACAAATCAAAACTTGTTCTAGTCTTTAATAATACTTTTCCACAATTCTTTTACTCAATCGATAAAAGATTTAATAAGAATGATACAAGAACACTCTAACCATAAACCACAATCAATCCAATAGAAAGTCTAAATGCCAAATATGTCTTCTTATTTGATCAAGTTTGCAAAATAACAATATGAACTCAAAGTTTCACTTTGATCTTTACTTCGGCAAAGTTTTGTTGCATAAAATTAAAGATGAAAATTACAATGAGCACCCTCATATATATAGGAGAGGTGCAATGAGATAATCTAGGAAAGCTACAAAAAACTATGACTAAGTCAAAAGTGAGTCCTACTTGATTTAGGACTTGTGCACATTCTAGTTGCAAAAGTGTATATAAAAAATGACACCTAAAGTGTCAATTGGAACTACAAAATGCCACTAAACTAGAGATGCATAAAAATGACAAAGTATCTAGAGCCTCATCTTGTTTCCAATATTCTTCACCAATAGAGTCTTCATGTCCTTGCTTGGTAGCTCCTACTTTAAAACTCTAAGGTCCTAGTATATGGAATTTGATGTTTGAAATGGATTTGTAGGAATGGATTTTGAAGAATTCTTGGAGCTAGACAAAAAATACCAAAGGAAGAAACATTGGGCTTGGTGCATGTCGGGGTTATAACCCCGCCATACACCATGAAGGAGGGGCTTGGTGTAGATTGGGGTTACAACCCTAATATACACCGCGAAGGGGAGACTTGGTGTAGATCGAGGCTACGACCTCGATATACACCATTTTCCTTGTGTATTGGTGTTGGTGTAAGGCGGGGTTACAACCCCGACTTACACCGAAAGGGAAGGACTCAATGTAAGTCGGGGTCGTAACCCCGCCTTACACCAAAATAGGTGTGACTTAGATTTTTTTAAGCCTTAGGTGTAGTTTGGGTCTATAAACCCAACCTACACCTAATATGAGTTTTCAAATGGCTATGAATTGGTTTAAATTAGGGTTACAAACCTGATTTGCACCTCACTATACAATTTTGAAGGTAATTTTAATTCAGATTTGTAACCCCGATTTACACTTGTGTGCAAGAAAGAGGTGTAATTCGGGTTTGTGAACCTGATTTACACTAAAACACAAAAACTAACTTAAAAAACCCAAAAAAGGAATAGAACCTTCGAATCAAGAATCAAGCGTCCTAAACCATGCATGAGGGGGAATAAAGACTACCTCAAAAAGCATGCTTAGAGCACATGGACTACAAATTGGACAAAATTTGTAGGGGTTATCCTATTTTTGTGACATAGCCAAAAATGAGAACAACAAGTACATCCTACTTCAAAAGGAGGGACTTGACTATTCTCCATACAAAAAACACAAGTTGTACCAAGGAATGACATGTAAGATTAATGAAATAGCATACCCCATGCATAGAAAGAGAGGTGGTTACGTTAGCTAGCAGAGGGGTGGAAAAGGGTGTTTTTGGCTTATGTGGGAAGTAGTGGAAGTTGTTTCTGGCTTTTGTAGTCAAAGTTACATGGACAATGCAGTTAGGTGGATGCATGTGGGAAACAAGGAAAAGGGGGAAAAAATTTCAACCAATGGGTTGATAACATAGGCAACCGAATAGAAAACACATTAGTTTTCCATTGTGCAAAAAACATGATGCATTTTGAAAGGTTGGAAGTGTTGAAACCTCCAAAAATTTGCATCCCTTACATAGTTATGGTGTCCTTAAATAATTTTCCCTTATTGTCCATATCAATAAGATTGGAGTTATGTGTGTCCACAAGTTGGGTTTCTTGTTTGTCATAATACAATCTGTTTTCTAGCCTAAAAATCCAACAAGTTAGCACTAAGGACTTGATAACAAATCAAATGTTGAGTCGTAAATAAACCCCATAAAAGAATTGTATCATTTTTGAAATCCTTATTTATTAGTTAATTTTTTTTCGAATACTCCCCACAATTTTCCTTGAACTATCTATATACCCCATCCATCATCTCTATTGGATCATCATATAGTAATGTCATGAAATATCGATATTTCACAGGGTCATTATTTTATTGTATCAAGCTGCTTGTGAAACATCGATGAAGGAAACAAAGTTTACAAAGGTATCGCTGTTCTGTGAGACCCATACTCTATTGTATTCAACTATCTCTAAAATAGTGATGGTAAAAACAAAGGTCAAAAGGTATCACTATTTCGTAGCACACATTTTCTATTATATAAAATGGCCTGCAAAATGGCGACAAAAGAAATAAAGTTTACAAAGGTATCGCTATTTCGCGAGATCCATGCTCTATCATATTGAGCAGTCTACGAAACAACAATAAATGGAGTCAAGGTAGTAAAGTATCTCTTTATTGCAAGGAAGGATTAATGATAAAGAAAAGGCATAGTGATATAGCGATCACCAGATAACTTAAAGTGTTATTGCGGTATCGCTAATGAAAGTAATTAAGGGGTTCAAAAGAATGTGATTCAGTGATGACTTAGTGAACTATCTCCAGATCATGAGGTGGATATAACTAACAAAGAATAATGTTGTGATATAGTGATAACAGTAAGACTTAATACTGCCATATCACAGGGAGCTAAAATAAAAGGGAAACAAGAGTTGTGATATAGTGATAATTACCATTGCTATTTCGCAACAATGAAACAAAAATAATAAAAAGGGTTTGTGATACTGCGAAAAAAGTTAGCCGAGGCAAGTTGAGGGTGACATTAGCATTGTCATAAATCAAATTTTTGAAAAGGGTGGTAGAGCTATTAATGGCACACATGAATTAAATGCAGAAAAGACCTCAAGAGTCACTATAATAATCAATTTTTTCGCTTGAATTTTTTCATTCCAAGAAAAAGAATTATACAAAGTAAGCTCTGCAATAGGAAAGAATAATCCAGAATCACCTGCGATAGCTACAAGTAAGTACTCCATTACTTCTCAAGCTGCAAAATTTACATAATTCAATTGATTTTCTGATAGGGAGCATAAAAACAAGATGCCTAGGAAGAAGGAAGAATCTAGGGAAGGTGAAGGTTCAAAAGGGGGTGAAATATCCGAAAGAAAACATAGGACATCAAACCTAGCTAAGAGGATAATGTAGAAATCATTACTAGATGCATTTCTTGGGTTTGTAGACACCAAAGCCAAAAATGTGTTCAAGGATAAGCTAGAGGGTTGTCGGGATGTCATAATGCCCATAACAGGGAGGAATTTATTCTAGTACTTTTATAAAAATAGAGATGAGAAGGTTCTTGCATTGAATCCCTGGACCCTTGATGTTGCAAAATTAATAGTGCCTAATATCTTCATAGACATTGAATTGATTCAAGTGTTAGTAGATAATTATCACCTTGTAACCAAAACTATCAGAATGCCTAGTGGAAACCCCTTGCTAGTGGTCGCAAAATCAGCCATTTTGACTGCTTTATGCTAAACAAACATGCACTGACCAAGGTTGACCTAGAGAAATTTGACATTGATTATACAAGATTAAGAAAAGAAAATAGGAAGGATGAGCTTCCACATTACCAATTGAGGGGTATGAACAATAACTTGTGGTAATTTTAGGCAATGAGCCCTTTCTTGTGGATGATTTCCTTGTGTACTTCCAAAGGACATACTTTGATTTATGTCAGGTGTTGGGAGAAGATGCCAGGGCTAAAATTATAGTATCATTAATGTACATGGTTATGATATTCCAAAATTTAGAAGTAAACCTAGAGTTTGACTTTGCATCAGAAATAGAAAGGAAAATTCATGATCAACTGGTGTCTTGGAAGGAGAAGAAAAGTTGTGACTTTTGCGACTATTCCTTATTGTGTTGTTTAATCCTATATCATAACAAACAATTTTTCAACTAGAAGATAAAATTAGGAATGGTAGAATTTAATGGCAATAGGCTACTGATGCAGTTTTGATTACAATTTTTTTCATGATTCATTTGTCATCATGATTTTTGGTTCCCTTAACCATCGGGTTGAAATATTTTCACTGGATCTGAGGAGAGTGTTGGGACCATTGGCCTATGATCATGAAAAGGGGCATACTCATAATTTTGCTGACTAGTTTTACATGGGAGAGAATACTATCATTAGAGTGTATGGGTGCCCTCAAACTCCTCACTTGTTACCCCTATTTGTATCAGACAAACTTGCATTTTTAGAATTTATATGACAAATGTTATGGCTTGAAAAGGAATTAATGGAGAAAAAAAGAAGGAGACGTTCTTACCCCATGTTACTGCATGTGCAAATTTTTACATTGGCTCAAATATGTTAGAAGATTGCAGGGCTACTTGAAGACCAATTACTCTCTAAAATCTGACAAGGAGAAAGTATGTGATCCTGAATATCACATTGGTTCTTTTGTAAAAATAGTTTCACATGAGGTACTAATTCAAGAGGATTTGATTAGAAATTATATATAATTTCAAGATATTGTGTAGAGAAGAAAAAAGTGTCATATTATAGCAAGATTAGAAGAAGACAAGAAGAAAAGGGACCCTAGCTTCCCTGGAGTTTTTAATGAACAAACATATGAGTTGAGAATAATTCAGTTGTGTTTAGACAAATTTGAGCGAATTTATGGGAAATCAACAAGCGATGGATCTCCACCAAAGAAACCCCAAGGGGTTATTCTCCATGATGTATCTGATGATGAATCTATATAGGAGACTTCTCCTACTTTCCCCCCATCCAAAAAGAAAAAAGTAGATGATCTAGACCCCCTTGTACCCTATGAATAATTGGAAGGAGAAGGTGACACTGATCAGGCCATCAATGCATTAAGGGCTTTGAAGGGTGATGAAGGGGTGGAACAATCACATATGGCTCCACCTAGATATAAAGAGGAGACACATGGTTATGAAGCACAAATGGAAGAAGGGGTGGAGATAGTAAATCATGTTGATGAGAGGGTGGTAATAACAATGACATTCATATAGGATGATGAATTCATCCATACACCAGAGTTCAAATATTTTTTGATGAAAATAAAAATGAAGGAGTTTGAGGAAAGGAAGCAGATGAACCTCATGGTTGTGGATGAATCCAAGAATGAGGAGGTTATTTCTCAAAACTTCAAAGAAATAAAATTAGATGATTATATGTCACTCTAGCAGAACCAAGGGAAGTGGTTTTGAAAAGTAATATGTTGATTGTTCCAGGACTCGCCCTAAAACAAATGTTTCCAAGTAACATAGCTGTTACCAAATTTTCACTACTGCTAAAATTGGTGACCTGTTACAGGCCATATACGTTGCATTTTGAAGAAAGGTACACAATTTTTTTTCAAATTTCATTATCTTTATAAATAAACATGTATGCCATAAGTTTCATATTTCAAATGTGCAATTGTTTAAACCGAAAGAGATATACATGAATAAAATATTTTCATGAAATATATTATTTATTTATAAAGATAAAATGTTAATGAAATCTCACACAAGCCGTGGGAATAGCCAATATATATCATGTGACATAGCACAATAAACACATAAGAAATCAGAAGAATATATGAAATAGATAGAGAACCCATCATTGCCTAGATAAGTTGATGAGTTCTTTTACAAGTCTTCTGAACAGTCTAGTTAGTCCAAAAGATCCATTGTCCACTCCAAGAGGTGACCTGAAGAGAGAGAGAGAGAGAGAGAGAGAGAGAGAGAGAGAGAGAGAGAGAGAGATAGAGAGAGAGAGAGAATTTGTTAGAGCTCTGGGTTACTTATCTCACTCCTACATACATAATGTTATTCCCAATGTGCTTATTGTTAGGATAACCGATGGACAACTGAGGGGGGGGGTGAATCAGTTGTCAATATATTATATTAATCAAACCACTTTATAACCTTTAACTGGAGCACATAAACATTAAATATCGGAATAGAAGAAACATATATCGGTAAGCAATAAAACTTAAGAATGAAACAAAGAATTAACACAATGCAACCATACCACATAACACCATGATTTGTACATGGAAAACCTAGTAAAGAGAAAAACCACAGTGTGAAGCCTACCCACAGTCAGATGATACTTCTGTAGAAAGTATGTGATACAATAAGGGGCCTACACATGTAGGAAGGCACACTTCCTAGAGCGTACTGCTCATTACAAAGGAGTCTCACTAACTACAGAGAGGTTATAACCACCTCAATATAATTGGACAACAATCCAGAAGGATGAACTACTAGTGATAACATCTACCATGCCTGATTATAGTCTTGGTTAAGCTCAATACCAAAGGCCTTTGACCTCTTACATAAACCTAATTTGATCACCTATGATCGACCAAATCTCCTTCGCATATGATATTTCATTCCACGACCACGACCATTACAACCATGATCTACAATGAGATCTTACATCAATTTATACAAACCCTAAGGCCTAAACCAATTAGGTCATCCACCTAAAAGATATGACAATAAGATCATTACATACATCCATATTACAATGATATGCCATGTCGGCTTTAGACCAAAACAACATTAACCAATCCATAAATCATCCCGGTAACATGTAGAGAACACGTTAACATGATACAGGTCCATAACCTGGATAGGTACCAGACCTAATTTGTGTCCACCGCGCCAAAGTGATGTCTCCAATCAGTCGAGCCATGAACAAAATTCATCTTCTACATCTTGAATTCCATCTAGAAGCCGCACCAACACCACTTATGCATTTTGTCAAAGATTCTCCTTAAAAGCTCTATCGGTAAAACCTTAAACCCTTACCGGTAACATTAGTTCTTCTACCGGTAACCAAAACTTGTCTTTTGGTAACCATCCATAACAGCTAGTGTTGACATCAATGACAAAAAATAAATGCAATACATAATCAATTCCTCCATATTGCCAACAATCTCCCCCTTTGGCATTGATGGAAACACTAGATGTGAAAAATGAAAAACATCTAAGTGCCAAGAAATGCCAAACATTTCTCATAAAAGATATAAAAATGCAAAACTGAAAAAAAAATCCAGCAACTCCCCTTGAGGAGTGTAGTCCAATTTGAAACTGATCTGAATCCCATAAATATTATTTTTCACATATAACTCTCCCCCTTTGACATCAATGCCAAAGATAAGACATAGATATCAAAATTTTGTAAATACCAAAGTTGACTACTCCCCCTAAGTAGTAGCACCACTACATCAATCTGGAGAAAAGGATAAAGTTGATGATGCATGCCGGACTGATGGTCTACTCCATCAATTAAGTTTATGTTGGAGGGGTAGATACCCCCAACCTGTCTCTCAAATATTCAAATGATTCCTTAGACAATGGTTTAGTGAATATATCCACAATCTTATCTTTAGTGTTCACATAAACCAATTTGACTTCCTTTTCTTCCACCTTGTCCTTCAGAAAGTTATATTTTATTGATATGTGTGTAGTCTTAGAGTGAAATACTGGATTCTTAGACATGTCAATAGCTGTAAAGTTATCAAAATAGATAACTACCGGTTCACTACAATTTAACTTGATATCCTTCAAAATTGGCTTCATCCACAAGACTTGAGTGCAATTAGTTGTTGCTACAACATATTCAGCTTCTGCAGTAGATAAAGAAATGCATGACTATTTTTTGTTGATCCATGAAACCAATTTCTTTCCAAGAAAGAAAGCTCCACCAAAAGTGCTCTTCCTATCATCTGTATCTCCTGCCCAATCCAAATCTGTATATGTACATAAAGTGAAGTTATCATCTCTAGAATACCATAAGCCATATTTTGTTGTTCCTTGCAAATACTGGAATATCCTCTTTACTGCACATTCATGATTTTCTTTAGGATTACTTTGATATCTTGAAACAATATGTACTATATTCATAAGATTTGGTCTAGTCTGAGTTAGATTTAAGAAGCCACCAATCATAGACTTATACCTTGTCGAATTTACCAGTGAAGATGTGTCTTTGATAGATAATTTCTCACTTGTCACCATAGGAGTACTTACCGGTTTGGAATTATCTATACCAAAAATTTTCAACAATTCCCTTAGATACCTAGTTTGACAAATAAAACTGCCTTTCTCATTTTGAGTAATCTACAAACCTAAGAAAAATCTCATCTCACCAATCATGGACATTTCAAATTCATTCGTCATATTATTAGAGAATACCATGCACAATTTATCTTCACCTCCAAAAATGATATCATCAACAAATACTTCAATAATTAGAATATCATCATCAATGATCTTATAATATAAATTACTATCAGCACTACCTTTTATAAAACCAAGCTTCAAAAGATATTTATCCAACCTTGCATACCAAGCTCTAGGAGCTTGTTTCAATCCATATAATGCTTTCCTTAACCTGCAAACCATATCTTTGTCATTTGTTAGTGAAAATCCATCAGGCTGCTCAATGTATACTTCTTCCTCAAGTTCACCATTCAAAAATACACATTCAACATCCATTTTATAGACCTTATAGTTCTTATATGCTGCATAGGCAAGAAATAGTCTAATAGCTTCAATTCTAGCTACAGGTGCAAATGTCTCACCATAATCAATTCCTTCCATTTGATAATATCCTTTACAAACCGGTCTAGCCTTGTTTCTTACAACTTGACCATCCTCATTTAGTTTATTTCTAAAAACCCATTTAGTTCCAATAACATTCTTATTTTTAGGCCGAGGAACTAAAGTCCAAGTCTCATTCTTCTCTATCTGATCTAATTCATCTTCCATAGCCTTTAACCAATATTTATCTTTACAAGCTTCGATAAGAGATGCCGGTTCAATTTGAGAAATAAGACATACCTCTTCATTTTCCAGTCTTCTTCTTTTCATAACTCCCTTGTTCCTATCTCCAATGATTTGATCTTCAGAACGATTTAACCTTACATACATTGGTATCTTCTGAACTTCAAGTTCACTGTTCTGATCATCAGTCATAGTTGAATTTTCTGATTGTACTGGTGTAACTATGTCAGTGTCTTGTCCCGGTTGAGGTATTGCCTGTTCAATTATGATCATTTCTACTACCGGTTCTCTATCATATGATATAGATTGATCTATGTATTGCTCATCTAGGATCAAACTTCTATATGCTTTTCTCTAAATTGAATATCCAAGAAATATCCCTTCATCACATCTAGGATCAAACTTCCCAATTGAATCATCCCTTTTGATATAACATCTACTTCCGAAAATTCTGAAATATTTAACAGTAGGTGTATGTCCAAACCATAATTCATAAGGGGTCTTGCCGGTTTCACCTTTGATTTGAACTCTGATGAATGTGTAGACTGTTGTACTCACTGCTTCTCTCCAGTAGATGTGAGGCAATTTGGCTTCCATCATCATGGTTCTTGCTACATCCAAAATGGTTCTATTCTTCCTTTCCACTACTCCATTTTTTTGAGGAGTCCGGGATGCAGATCACTGTCTCCTAATCCCATTTATCTCATAATAACTGTTAAATTCATGAGAAGTGAACTCACCACCTTGATCTGATCTCAGACATTTTATTTTCAATCCAGTTTATGTTTCCACCTTTTCTTTAAAGATCTTGAATTTCTCAAAAGCTTCAGACTTCTCCCTTAGAAAAGTCACACACATCATTCTAGAATAATCATCAATTATCAACATGAAGTATATATCACCTTGAAAGCTTATAGTCCTTGTTGGACCACATAAGTCAGTATGAATCAAATCAAACACGTCATTAGATTTATCATGTATGCTCTTAAAAGAATTTCTAACTTACTTTCCCAATTGACATTCCTTACATACCAAATTATGAGGCTTTATAATCTTAGGTATATCTCTAACTACCTTTGTTGAACTGATCTTAACAATACAATCAAAATTAACATGACACAACCTCTTATACCATAACCAAATCTCATCAATATGAGCAATCAAATGTCTTATTGCCAGTGTTCAAGTGAAAGATGTTACCTCTAGTCTGAGTATCGATTGCAATCACTAAACCAGTTTTGTTAATGATTTTGCATTTTCTATCTTTGAACTAAAGTTGGAATCCCTTGTCCACCAATTGACCAACACTTGAAAGATTATGATTTAAACCTTCTACATAATAGACATTATCAGTATTATGCTTTCCATCCAGAGAAATAATACCTCTACCTTTGATCACACATGTTTGTCATCCCCAAATCTGACTTGACTGCCATTGTATTCTTGCAGGGACATAAATTTTCTTTTATCTCCAGTCATATGATGTGAGCATCCACTATCAATTACCCATTCATCCTTGTCTTCAACTTTTTCTGCCAGGGCCTTTTCTTCATTCTTGATAGCCGGTTCCGGTTCATCTTCCTTTAAAGCATAGAACACCCATTCCTTTCCATTGCCGGATCCACTAGCATATTCTATTGCCAGTTCATCCTCTGAGTCATCACTTACTCCTTCCTCATCCGCTATGTAGCATTTTTGGTTTTTTTTGAATCTATATCTGTTCTTATTAGGCTTAAATGATTTCTTAACTCTTTCTTCAAATCTTGCATTCCTTTCAGGACATCTAGATGCAAAATGACCAATCTTATTACATGCAAAACAATTAAAATGTGCTTATCCTTCATACTTACTTCCTATCGGTCCTTTAGGTACTCTTCTAGCAAATAAGGCCTCAAGTTGCTCAAATTATTCATCCTCTTTCCTCATATCTTCCAATTCTTTTGCATATAGGGATTTCCAATCACTTTTGCCGGTAGATGATGATGCATGAAAAACAGGTTTAGATTTTGCAGCTCCAGAGGGTCCAAATTCTTCAAGCTCAAAAGCAGATAATTTTCCAATTAGAATGTCTTTGTTAACTGAAGTGTTTGCTAGTGTTCTCAATTCATTAATTGTAGTAGCCTTCATCTTGTAAGCCGGTGGTAGGGCTCTCAATACTTTAGAAACTATTTCATCTTCACTCAGAGATCCTCCACAACATTGAATTCCCATGACAATCTCATTTACTCTTTCCATAAATTTAGCAATTCTTTCATTATCTTCCATCTTCAAGTTCTCATATCGTACTCGGTAACCATCAAGTTTATCAATTTTGACAATAGGGTCACCTTGATTCAGAGTTTACAATTCATCCCACATAACTTTTGCAGATCATTTATTAGTCAATCCCATGATTTGTTGATCAGTAAGTGCACATAGGAGGGCTTCTCTAGCTCTGCAATCATTTTCAATATTCTTGTCCAAGTCTGCAGGAATAGGATTGCCAGATGCCAGATCATAAGGTGCATATCCTTTCTTAGTGATCTCTCAAATATCCTTTCCAAGACATCTAAGATGAGTCTCCATTTGGATTTTCCATATCGCATAATTTGTTCCATCAAGCTTAGGGATTTCTCTTCTGAAAATATTTGCTAGTGGATTTGAAGTATTAGTTGCCATAGGATCTACCTCAAGCGGTTAAGGTTCTGCAAAAGAGGACCAAAGATCTGATACCAATTGTTAGCATAACTAGTGGACAACTGAGAGGGGGGGGGTAGTGAATCAGTTGTCAACATATTTTATTAATAAAACCACTTTATAGCCTTTAACCAGAGCACATAAACATTGAATACCGGAATAGCAGAAACAGATATCGGTAAGCAATAAAACTTAAGAATGAAATAGAGAATTAACACAATGCAACCATACCACATAACACCATGATTTTTACATGGAAAACCCGGTAAAGGGAAAAACCACGGTGGGAAGCCTACCCATAGTCAGATGATACTTCTACAAAAAGTATGTGATACAATAAGGGGCATGCACATGTAGGAAGGCACACTGCCTAGAGCGTACTGCTCATTACAAAGGAGTCTCACTGACTACAAAGAGGTTATAACCACCTCAAGATAATTGGACAACAATCTAGAAGAATGAACTGCCAGTGATAGCATCTACCATGCCTTATTACAATCCCGATTAAGCTCAATATCAGAGGCCTTTGACCTCTTAAATAAACCCAATTTGATCACCTATGATCAACCAAATCTCCTTCACATATGATATTTCTTTCCACGACCACGACCATTACAACCACAATCTACAATGAGATCTTACATCAATTTATACAAACCCTAAGGTCTAAAGCAATTAGATCGGCCACCTAAAAGATATTACAATAAGATCATTACATAGATCCATATTACAATGATATGCCATGTCAGCTTTAGACCATAACAACATTAACCAATCCATAAATCATCCTGGTAACATGTAGAGAACACGTTAACATGATACTGGTCCATAACATGGATAGGTACCGAGCCTAATTTGGGTCCACCATGCCAAAGTGATGTCTCCAGTCAGTTGAGCCATGAACAAAGATCATTTTCTGCATCCTGAATTCTATCTAGAAGCCGCACCAACACCACTTATGCATCCTGTCAAAGATTCTTAGTAAAAGATTTGCCGATAAAGCCTTAAACCCTTATCGGTAACACTAGTTCTTCTACCGGTAACCAAAACTTGTCTGTCGGTAACCAACCATAATAGCTAGTGTTGACATCAATGACAAAACATCAATGCAACACATAATCAATTCCTCCATATTGTCAACACTTATAGTGTTACATCAGACTCAGAGAAAAAAGAAAGATCAATGCAGAGAAAGTGCCATGAGATAGTAGCAAGTATCATGTTTTATCTAACTTGTTCACTTCATGTGCAAATACAGATTTCATGAATATCAAGTATGTGGGTTAAAATACGCTCCTACAAGGGTTGAGCTCAACATACCAGTCATCACTCATGAGGTGACATTAATCATCTTGTTAAACAAAGAACACAACTGTATCCAGAGTCCCATATATTGTCACTCAATGACAATATAAACTGTCATTCAATGACAACACATACAATAGTGAATAAAATTATATTCCATGATCAATAGGTTACCAAAGTCATCACATGAGTAAAGGAAAGCATACAGTTCTTTGAGACACAAATCATGAGGAATTAAGGAAAACAACATATTGATCAAGAGTTTTGACAAAAATAATACAATACCCATGAAGATCAAACATAGTCAAAATATATACATCAATGGTGTAACAATCAGCTTTAATAAACATCAGCATGTCAAGTCAAAGAGCACAAGAAGAATACATAATGAGTAAGTGCACACAGTTGTTGATAGTTAATGAAAGACAACCCATCATTCAAGATAAGTATCACAGGTTCAAACTATCGTACAACAACCTCATACAAGTCCAAATTATCAAAGGCAATGAATATGGTTGCAAAACATATTAAAGACGGTGATAGTGCTAATAGAAGTAGTCCCAAGGTACATCAATAAAGAGTTATAGCAGTCACTATGCCAAGTGAACAATTATTTCTAAAGCTTGGAACAAATTAATGCAATTAATTCACAAGAACAACATGATCACAGTCCTCTGAAGTGCAAAATAGCAGCACACAGTGATATAGGTTATAGAAGATAGAGATGGAGAATTCATAAGGATGATGGAAATAAATAGCTACACCATGAGAATGCACAATCTCCAATAATGAGTAGCAACATATAATGGAGGCCAATTACAATCTCAACTAAATGCACATAGTCTAGTAGTGTTGCACAAGTCATTATAGTAAGATCAAGAAGCACAATGAAAATAGAAACCCTGAGAAATAAGGTAGGGAAATCATTATTATGATAGAGAAAATGTTTTAGTGACAAGGAAAATCATATAGTCCTCATATAAAGACACAATAATATTCAAGGAATTAGCCTTTTGAACAGTGATGAAAGACAAGCCATCATTATACAAGCTCTTAAGAACTAGATATCACAACCCAAGAAAGAGTACCCATCTTGTGTAATGACACATAGGACAGTTCTTATGATATGAGAACATGTGAGACACACTAGATGTCACTTTAAAAGGCAGTGATTCAAGGAACTAAGTTTTCCTATGATCACAATGAACCATAGTGAGGGTTAAATTTGCAATGTACAAGTGACAACAAGCATCATTCAGGGTCATTCACCTATGAACAAACTAGTATAGTAAATAAACCAGAAATCTTAGAGCCTAAAGAAAGCATGAAGCATTCACAGAAATAAGGGGGTAAAGTAAAAAAGATAGTGATGTTACAGCTATATCAAAAAGATACATAATCATGATAGACAAAGGTAGTAGTATTCATTCATAGTCATGAAGCAACATGATGTCAAAACCCTTTCAACAACAAGTAATATTCACTGAAGATTGAACCTGTAGTCATTTTCTAATTTGTAATGACATGAAGATTGAAGAGAATCCATGACCTAGGATACTACTGTCAAA
Source organism: Cryptomeria japonica (assembly GCF_030272615.1). NCBI lineage: Eukaryota > Viridiplantae > Streptophyta > Pinopsida > Cupressales > Cupressaceae > Cryptomeria > Cryptomeria japonica. The sequence goes on along the minus strand of NC_081415.1, from coordinate 346,649,256 downwards.
TCACTCAAATAAAAAATAAAGAGTACAATCAAGGAATGTTTGTAAAAGGGTTTTTGATCTTAGTCCATAAAAGAAAATATCATGTGAATTTGTGCCTTCAAACTCTTAAATGCATTAAAGTATCTACACTGACAGTGACAAGAATAATTGACAGTGACAGATAACTTAGTATTTTGACGGAAAGTAGTCAAAGCTATCCATGGATACTAAAGTAGCAATATCAATCATGAGCATAAAGACAATCATGAGCTTTCATGACGAAAAGAAAAGGCTACAATCTACAAGCAGTTCTTACAACTAATTCACATTCAAAGCCACAACCAAACTATGGCACACAACGAGTTTTCATGTACAACACAAAGATAAAGGCACAAGGAATATTTTATAAGCATTAATAGAGACTAAAATAGTCATAAGTTTGTATGAGCAACGACAAGACAACCATGCCTGAGACAACTAGATTGAAAGACTTAAGTAAATCATGAGTATCAGTCTCATACAAACTTTTCTGATAGTGCATGCCTGAGCAATCAATAATGAATAAGAAATAGACAGAGCTTTACTAGAGAAAAGGGCAACGAAGCATTATTACAGTAAAGAAGAGTTTTCAAATATAGGATATCATAGAGTTAAAACCCTTGTATAAAGGACTTATTAATACAATCATAGTATTGTCATGAGTTGTAGCAGTCATAACAACACACATGACATGAAATCCTAAAACATCAATCAACCTTAAGGACCAGACTTTTTTGACAATGCTAACAACATGATTACAATTAAAGCAGTGATGGCCAAATAGGGTCACAATACAACAAACTGAATTAGTTACATGATAAGATTATGAAATCAACCTTTGAAAAAGAAGCAACTTAAGGGTCCTTGTTCATAATCAGATTGAAGTATATAACAACAAAGCACCATCAATACATAGTCTATGAGATTGTGCAGTAATGAAGAGAAACTATGGTTATAATCAATCAAATATTCAAAGAACAATAAAAACAACCATGAACTTGATGTAATAGCTTATACAACATAAATAATAGGCCACAACCCTAAAAAGGGCAGCAAGTCTAACCCTGTAGCAGCATAAGTGATATATATTACTAGGGACCAGGAAAACTTCAAATCAGTCATGAATCATAGAGCAACTATATCAAGTATTCACATTAGTGGCAGTAGGAGAAAAACATTCATAAAATAAACAACCAATCATTGCTTTGATAGCTTAAGGATATCTTTCTAATAAATGGTGTAACATATATAATAGATAAGAGACATGAGAAATAAGACTAAAGTTGCAATCATAAGTGTCATAAAAGTACAGTGATCCAAGAGCAACATAACAGTCCCAACATACATCAAAGGCAGTCATCGAGACATTAAGAACAATCACTATATTCATGTTATCATTATAAAAGGGCTATTGAAGCATCTTTATAAGTTACAAGGATTAATGCAATGAGCTACGGTACAGTGAGAATGATCACTATATCAATGATATCATGATGAGGTAACCTTCATTTGGAAAGGGGTAGGGCATCTAATGAACATCATTGCCCATGCACTGATAATACAATCAATAAATATAAGAGTATAAGTATTATTAGTGAATAATTAAAAGAACAGAGCATAAGATAGCCTTACAGAAAGAAAGCTAGAGAAAGGGTAATCATAGTACGATACATACTGGTTGTTGTCAGAAGATCATTCAAGGCCACATGAAGAAGCCTTAGAGGTTGTAGTGAATAGATAGGGTTTTATGAGTCAAGATTTACTAGCAAAATCAGACTAGAAAGTTAGTCAAAGCAACAAATACAGTAAGGTTATACCATCACAAAGTGTAGATGATACAAATTTGTGTATGAACACTAAAGGTTTAGTCAATAAAGTCACAGTGAAGAAAAGGGCAGCCAAGGTATTTTCTTAGAAAGATAACATAGTAAGGCTTCAATGACAATCATCTTTGTCACAACTTAGAATAACATAATGATAGTGCCATGAAGGTAAGAATGCGTAGTAAAAAAGCAACTTTGACAATCAAAATACAAGAAAATAAACCCTACAAAAAACCCGAAAACAAACCACTATTGGGGTTTTATTTAAAACCTTAGATATGATAAGGAACACTCACGCATGTAACATTGATCAATCACTTAGGGTTTTGAAAAGACAAATAGATAGTGAGACAAAAAAATATAGGAAGTGCAACCATAAGGAAGCTCATATTAGTCTTGAATGTTAGAGCAAGAAAGTTACAGTCGAATGGCTATTTAGTGTCAAATACATAAACGACTTTAGGGCATGATGACAGTGAAGAGAGAAAATACACAAATATAAAGATGTAGATCTTGAAAGTACAAATAGTAACCTTGAAATAAAGAGCATAGTCAGGGTTTTTGTAATCACATAAATGCATGTGAAATAATCCCCACAAAACCTTGATATTATCTGAGTTCACGTATAAGAAATAATAGCATGCAGTGAGGATAAGGCACATACCATGCTCGATATGATGAAAAAACTCCTAATTCCAGATTCAGTCCAACTTAAGTCCCAATCCAAACACATGTAGAATAGCCCTGATTCGGGAAGAAAAATAGCCATAGAATGCATGCATGGTGGCCACGAAGGAAGAATTCTTGAAGAAGACAACGAAGTTGCAAAAATGAATGTATTTTAAGGTTCAAAAGAATTTTTGATATGTATGCCCTAAAATCTCGAGCTAGGTATTTCTTTTTATTTGTTGTTTGAATAAAACAAATGTTGCATGTAATAGAAAGCTCTAGGTCATGACTTATCAAGTCATTCAACCTAGGCTTATATGTGGTATGGCCCCATGCAAAAGGGTAAGAGCTTGTTAAGCTTTTCCTTTTTCTCTATATTGTAAAAATGACTTAATCTATTTCTATTAAGGTTTATTTTATAAAAAACTTTAATAAAAATATATTGTCATAAAATGTAAAGATATATTAAGAAAAAGAATTTAAAAAAAAAGAAATTAATAATTTTACTTTAGCACTTAAAATAAAACAAGTTGTTTTATATTTAAGTGTTAAAATAAAATTATTTAAAGAGATAAAAAGGGGAAATATAGAAGATGCATGCAATTTTGAAGGAAGGGGGGTATTTCTATTTTATTAGCTACATTTGTAGTAAGATTTCATGCAAATTTTAGCAAAAGGGGGTTTGCTTTTTCCTTGGCTATATTTAGCAGGCACATGGATATTTTTGGGACAGAGAGTGTTGTGTTTTCAGAGGGCTATTATTAGTGGATGTGGCAGTTCTATTTTCAACAAGGGGAGTATTTTTCATGCATTATCAATTGAGGACCTATTTTTGTCAATAGAGGCTATTTTTGGCAAGGTTACACATGATTTTTTAAGGCTATTTTGGTAAAATCCACCTTAGGCTTTTTCTCATGCAGTTTTTTTCATTTTAGGGTTTTGGAGGAGATGTTCTTCATGATATCTATATATTCTTCTATTTGCCTTCCTTTTTCCCTCTGGTTCAATCTTTTCTTCTACACACATAGCTGAAAAAGCATTGTATCTCAACACTTATCAGTTTTTCAGTTATTGTAATAGAGTGATTTTATTCAGTTTGCAATATAGGGTAGTTTCCTCATCAATATTTCTTGCTTTTTCATTGTCGGGTGAGCGATTTTATAGAGTTATTGTGATTCTTGCAATCCTTTACTCTCTCTCATTTTTTGATTGCAAAATTAGGATAATTTCATTGCAGATTAAGGTTGTGGGTTGTGTTCATCTGGTTTCCAATTCTTTGCATGTTGTGAAAAATCACTTTTCCTACATGCAGAAGTTGGATAACTTTGAACCTTTTCATGAAATGTTTATGAATTTGGTGATCTAGTTGATTTGAAAAGCATTTTAATTCTTTATTGCAGCTATCATAATTTTAGTGCAGTAGTTAAAAACTCCATCATCTCAGTGTATCACCTTCATTAGGATAAGTTTTATTTCGCATGCAAGCCTTTTAACCCTTTTCTCACAAAAATCAAGTTGTGGGAGATTCATAAAAATAGGACGCCGACTTGATCTCCGGAGGTCTACTTTCAAGATAGGCAACCCATAGGCCTGAAAGCATTCCCTTGTTTCACAGGATTGCTAGGTTTTACACTTAGCATTTTCAGGAACAATCCTTCATGACAACAATTTTTGGCATGCTCGGTGGGACACATTTAAGCTGTTATAGCTCAAAAAAGCTCCATTTTTGAGTTGTTACAATCCTAAACACCATGAAAGATACCTCCCCATTGGAGGCGGCCACACTGACTATGCACTCTATTATGTTCACTAGGAATGTAGTAAAACACATGCAACAAAAAATAGTTGGACTTGAAAAGGGACATATGGAAATGAATGATGAGATTAATAGGTTGTGTATTGAAAATACTACATTGAAGGATAGGGAAAAGGAATAGCCTAGTAACTAGAGTAAAGGAATTGTCCTGCATAAGCATGCTCCCCCCAAGCCAATAGACAATAATGAAGATAGCCATGGATGGGGTGAAGAAAAGAAAAAATATGAAAAGGAGATCAAATAATTAAGAGAAACCAATGGAGAAGACTTGCAAAAAATACCACAACAGATCTTCAGTACTTTTGAGAAAATATTGGCCCATATAGTAAAATTCATTATTGATAGATTGGATGAGGTGTGTAAGGGCTATGAGTCCCTATTGAAGATGTTAGATACATTTAAATAAACTAAACCTAAATTTGAATCCTTGGGAAAATGATGGCAACCAACATATCATACTTTGGGCACCTTGTGCAAGGTAATGCATAGGGATCCTGATGCTCCCCCAGTAACAAACGAGACTGAAAAATAGTGAGTGCAATCATCGAAGAGCTCAAGTATGTTACCAATGAAGAACAAAAGGTGAGAGACAAGATTGACTCTTTTCATACATTTCAACACTGGACCATACCATAAATCATTGATAAGGATAAGTACATGAAGGATTTATGTGACTAGAAGATTGATTTCTGTCAAATGGTGCCAAAAATTATCACACATATGAAGGAAGAAAAGGATATGGGCGTTCAAAGTTTCAATTTATTTAAGGACAAGATTATTACATTGGATGCTGGTTATGGAAAGTTTGTTGCAGAAGTGAGGGTAGTGACGGACAAAAAATGGAAAGATCACCTTGTGAACGTGCCTGTCATCCAAAACTACAAATGACCAAGTGACTACAAGGTGTACTGGTGGGAGGCAACATATTTGCAGGGCGTAGGAGATTATGTTCTCATAAAGTCAACTGGTGGATGTGGAGCACACCCAACTTAAAGTAGAACCCTTCTAGACCCAAGGGTCACAGGTTGCTACTCATAATATGATGATAACAGGCTTACTTGAATTCACTGGCTATTCTCATATTTCATTGTGATGTTCTTATTATTACCAAGATTGCACCTATGATTCTCAAGATGAAAGCTCAACAATATTGTGAAACATGGGATGATTTCTAGGCATGTGGTTTGCCTATGTGTGAAATCAACCTCCAGAGTGAGTTGGTTCTCTTTGATGAACCTCCTATAAATGACTTTTTGATGGGAAAAGAGATAGGAAGAATTGCTTGAATGGAAACCTATCCTAAGAGGTGATGCACCAAATACATAAGAAGCTTAATCAGTTGCACTAACTCATGATCAACTTAAGAAAATAGACCTTTGTTTGTCACAATCCAACTAAGCATGTAATACATCAATATTTCATAAGAAGGGGATAATTTCAGAGTTTGCTTGAAGGAAAACAAAATATTCTCACAATTTCAAACTATTAATATCAGTTGAACACAACCTATGACCTGTATTAACTATGCATCTTCTTGCATCAAATCTGATTGAATGAGACAAATTTAAGGACTTTGAAACATAAATTATCAAATCATCCATTCGATAACGCAACACAAGGAGTATTGAAAAGGAAACCTATTTCTCTTTTATTAAAATCTAAAAGGAATTGTTGTTATAAGCTAAAAATGCTTCAAAGCACTACAATACTACTCATGCCTTGCTGCAGAAAGCAAAAGGACAGAGAGAAAGGGACTAGAGAAAAATGAAGAAAAGGAGACAAATAGAGAAAGGAGCTACATTTACAACTGATAGGTACCACTGAGCTTGAACTGCATCTCTTCATCTTCAAACTTAGGCTAAACTGAAACTCTCTTCTCTTGGTTCTATCTCCATCCTGCATGAAATGTCTTCCTTTGGGTTGAATTTGAGAAAAGAGCATGAGAAAAGGAGGTGATAACTATTACAAACTGGCAGTTTGTGACCTCAAATTGATCCTTAACTGATGGTTGACCCATGAGGGAGTTCAAACTGAGGTCGAACTAATAGATTTGTTCAAAAAGATCCACTTTTAGGCCTAATATGCTCGTGGATTCATAATTTCATCTATAACTGATGCTAGAACTGCTAGGCTACATAAATGCATGACCTAAGAAGCTTATGATTTGACTTGAGTTTGAGTTGAGTCTAAATATCTAAGTAGAATCTTTTGAGTACTCAAAGTTACATATGTTCTAACATTTTATACTCAAAGTATATTCATGAGAAAACTTTGTATGCTTTCATCTAAAAATGACAATGTTCATATGTTGTGACTGATCTCAGACTTGCCTTTCTACTATGAGTGAATTTATGAATTGCACTATAACCTGTAGCTAGTTATATTTTTTCACTATTTTCTTCATGAAATTTGGCCTCTGAGTGTGATCAACTATCTTCAATATACCTTGAGCATTGTCTTTCCATGATTGCATTCATATTTATCAGTCTTTCACTTTGACATGTATATTTTCTACCTTTGATAGGGCTGCCCTTGTGAAGATTATTAGTTCTTGAAGACTGTCCTTTTAAAGCTACTTTCACACATTTAATGTCATTGCATTTACTTATAGGTCCTTCATGCTGCTATGTGACTATGTTTGTGCACACCTGTAACACTTTTAGCCACTAATCTTTTCTAGTATGATATCAACAATGAACAAAAATATATAAAGGTTTTAAATCATTACATATTCTCTCCTTTGTCTCTTAAAATTTCTCTGTACTCACACCATTTTGACTGCTACATATTTACCACTATCTTTCTCAATGGTGGTTAGTTTCTTTGATTGAGTTTCTACCCTTTAGAGCTGCCATTATTGCTTTCCCTTCAATGGTGCTGCTTTGAGATTGATATGCTTTCGATTTTTTGGGCTTTGTGACTGATCATTACTTCATCTCTATTACATGATCACCCTAGTTCATTCATTAGTCTCAGTGACTGTATTTGGTTATGAAATGATTCTGTTCTTTCATTGTTAATCAATTCCTTGGAGTGGAGTTCTCTTTATTATGTACCTTTGTGACTGCTTTTTTGGATCTTTGCATTAATGCTTGATCTCCATATCAATGTATTTTCTAAGATTCAGAGGGCTATGGACTACATTAATGTCTTTACTCAATGTACCTCTGTGACCTATATGGAGTGTATACTGCCCCTTCAGGCTTATACTCTGTTGCAACAAGATTGTTAATGGAATGAAGGTATTTCTTTCTTAGAAGACCATTGTCATATTTCTAAAGCATTGTACTATCTCTTGGACTAGCTTCACTGTGTTTTGGTCCCTTTTTTATCATAGGAACCTTGGGATAGCCTTATAGTTGCAAATTCTTAATAATAAGATTGCAATGTTAATAGGGTTTCACCATTATGACCGTCCTTATGCTTTTGAAGAATACTGCATCCTTATCCCAATCAATGATATCCATTCTCCATTTTAGGCTTTGACTTTTCTCCTTGAATGACCTTGACAATAATTTTGTCTTGGAAGCTATGGTGATACTCTCTGCCCTCTCTATGTATTAGATCCTTTTTACAAACCTTGTTTTTGATTAAGGAAAAAATAGGTTCTGAAGGGACCCGAAACCCTTAACAATCAAATTTTGAATGGACTTGGAACCCTCAACTAGAAAGTTGTCCTAACATAAGGAACATGAAATCACAAACAACCATGGGTAAAATAGGCACCCAAAGCCAAAAAATGAAGGTTTTTAAAAAATAGGCTCTAACAACCTAAAACAAAGTTGCAAAAAGAATAGCCAGTAGCCATCTAAAAGATAGATCCCAACCAAGAACCATCAAGATTTACATTTAGAGATACTATTGTGGGAGTGGAGAATCATGTCAAAAGAGGGCTTAGAGAACTTTGCGTTCTTTCCCTTAACAAAAATCCAATCCTCTTTGACTTGTGCTGCCTTATCATGCCAAGCCAACACACTATTATCTTGAGAATGAATGCCTACAACCACTTTGTCAGAGATTTCATTAGTGTTCCTCCCTTCAAGAATGGCATTATCATAAAATCCACCAAATTTGATAGCCAGAATGCTATCACTAGAAATTGCAGCCTGAGGCCCATTCTCTCTCTCTTTAGGTATTTCAACATGATAATCTTTCTCAACAACCCCACTATTTGTGACATCCAGAGAGGATGCCCCAAGACCCTGTGATTCCATTGCAACCACCTCAGAAAAACTCCTATGTTGCTCAAATTTCTTCTCAACCGTATAATTATATTGAGTAATGTTGTTGAGAAGCATCTTTCTACCATGTAGTCATCATTTCCTTTTTCTCAAATCCATATTGTGCAAACACATGACCTTACAAACCTTGTTACTATCTTGGGTTTATCATTCTATTTTTCCACATGGTCTGCTCCTACTTAGACAACACTGTGTGTTGTTTGCCTTTGTATTATTCTCTTGAGGGCCTAAACTATGAATAGATTTCTATATTAACAGTAAAAATGATCAGTTCTCTTTGTATTATATCATTTTGGACTTGTATTAGGGATAATCACTTTGTTACATTCTTCTCTTTTTCCCCATGACTATCTTTGGTATTGTTTCCACTTCTTGATTTCATTGTATCAACTTCTCATATAGGACTGCATAAATACACTTTCATAACCTATGGCTACGATGTATGGAATGCTACATATTTATGGCCATCTTCTTGATGTTTTAATGCATTAGACTATGACACTTGATCTGCGATCCTAGAATCTCTCTGTCTTGACAACCTTAACAAGGACAATGTTCTTTACTCTCTGTCACTGTCCTAAATACCTTGTAGCAGACTCTTCTTTTCATATTTATTACATTGTTGAAATGAGACTGCTCTAAAAGATTTTGTCATTTATCATTGGTTGTTTCTTTTGAATGCATTGTATATTCTCTGCTCTGATTTTGATGTAGTATTTAATCTAGGATTGTGCCTTCCTTGACTGGGACTCCCCTATGAAGACTGTGTTCGGTTGTGTTCCATTGTTTTTTTTAATTTGATTCTCATGTCATGATTTGGTGACAAGAAACTCATCACTGCCTCTATATTCTTCCATCTCCTACCATGTCTGAGACTTCTTCATTTGATAGGGTTTTTGGTATTGGCCTGCTCTGATAAATTGCACTGCTCATTTCTTATCACCACCCTAGCTAGTATAAGATAGTTATTACATTCAATCACTACACATTTCATTAACCATGCAAGCATTTGGGACTGTCCTAACCTTTTGAATCTTCTGACTAGTCATCTTTATATTCCCTATACTACTCAGTGGTCTTTGACATTTACCTTTGTATCTGATCTTTGTCTTTGACCCTATTACTAAAATATGTCCTTTGGGCTCGGGATTCTTTATACCTTATTCATCTTATGTGTGTAGGCCCTAAAGCCTCGACAATGGCACTGCTCATTGCATATGTATGTCTCTATATTGGTTGTCCTTTGTTAATACTCTTGGGTATACTATCATGCTTATTGCTTGAAAATAAAGATAAAATCATAACAATGTATCCAACACCCATAGCAATGCAAGACAACAACAAATGAATGTAGGGACATATTTCTTTTGTAGAACTAGGGCTTTTTTGAGGTTCAAAACCCTACCTTTGTGTGAAACCCAAGTGCAACCTCCTTATCTTATGTTCCAACTGCATCTTGAAGTTTTGGGATTATCATCTTCGTATGCAAAAATCCTTGTGTGATCCCTGTAACGTCATAAATTGTACACACTTGCTAAAGCAGTACAATTTAATACTTAGTTTAGCACTCGCCTTGGCGCAATGGCATTTTGCATTTCATTTCCCCTTTAGCACTTAATTAATCAAATTAATTAGGTCTAAAGGTTCTATTTCATCATTTTCCACATCATAAAGTCGAGCCCTTTCATTAAAGCGTGCCCCTTTCATTTTATTCTTCCAATACACTACTTAATCAAAAACCCTAATTAGGCCCTATTCTGAGCTTGGGGGCTTGATTTCGGGGGTCAAAACATCTCGAAATCACCTGTAACTTCGGGATTCTCTCTAAAATCATCATATCTGACGGCCCTGAAAATTTGGTGAAAAGTTGTCGAGACCGTGGCGCCCGGAGTGCACACGGTCCCGGACATTTTTCCCAAAATTTTAGGAGTGCGATCCAATCATAAAATGAAGCTTAACCCCAAGAAATTGGCAGGATATTCAATCTCTAGGTCGGCCAAAAGACGAAATTACGACCTAGGGTTTCATACATAAGAGCTCTCTTTCTTCATTTGAAGGGATCCGAATTTTGTTTTCAGGAACCTCATATGCAGCGAAAGAGAAGATCTTTGAAGACTTCAACAACATTCACCATCCCTCTATCAAGAATTTGTCAAATCCATTCATCCATTTAGGGCTTGGAAGACATTCAAGAACAATAGGAGATCACCGACTGAAGATTGGCTTGTACCTCTCCCTTGGGGGTTGGGTATGGTTTCATGTTGTTTTCATGTCTTTGCATAAGCTTCAATATATCATTTATCCATGCTTTAGATCACTTTGCATCTTGATTTGGAGCATTTACATTATCATTTATAAGCAATAAGGGTTTACTTTCTAGGTTGCTCTAGTTTGCTTACTTGCATTTTAGATCTTGCACACACACAAGGTCTGCACACACATTACTTTTACAATACAACTTGGCTATTCATGGAGGTGGAAATCACCGAAGCGGGGGTTTGACAAAGGCAAAACCCTATATAGCCGCCCAAATACCCTTTTCAGATATAAGTGCAGGTTTCGAGACTCGGACGACGCCGCAGGTTGCAGATCTGGAAGAAGCAGGTTGAGACAGCACCCCGCATCAAATTGCAGAGCAGAACACCAGGACAGGGGCATGGGGCGCCCTGGTCCTACCAGGACAAGGGCGCTGGGCGCCCTGGTCCCTAGGACAGAGGCGCTGGGCGCCCTGGTCCTCCTGACAGACAGCATTTCCGATAGTTTCCAGAGTGCAAAACAACAGTTTCAGGTTCAGTTTCAGGTGTAGAATCAGGACAGTGGCACCCGCGCCCCCGTCCCAAACATTTCCACTCAGATTTTGACTCCGGGTATGCATTTTCATTCTTGTATTATCCTTGTGTTTATAGCTTTCCATTGTTTAAGTTCAATTCTGCAGTCTTGTTGTTAGCTCATACTTGCATTTTAGGGTTAGGAATTGAACTTGCATAATCTTACCTTTCAATTACAACAAAGGAATAGAAATCCTAATAGGTAGCCCGTGGCTCTCTCTTTCACAAAAAGAAGTAGCCAATTGTGTGATACCTCTAGGCTCTTTCGTATTCCGTAATGTGTGACAAAAGGTAAGATTAAGGCATGATAACCTAGTCTCGCTTTTTTCCCCCACACATTTTGGTGAACCTGACGTGAACCTATCATTGCTTCTTCTTGCATTGCATTTGTTAGATCTAGATCTAGATTTAGTGTGTTTTCATTTCATTTTTATTAAAAAAAAAAAATTTAAAAAAAAAAAAAAAGAGTGTGTTTCTTTGCATTGTGTGTTTAAATTTCATGCAATTTTTATTTCAAAATGTCCGACTTTTATTTGCAAAATGTTCATGCTTATGATTATTATTATGAGTATAGCCAAGATGAATTAGATGAAGCTTTAGATGAGTTTTTGAACCCTAAAGATGTCAAACCTTCATTTTACCAAAAACTCATAAACCTTGTTACTATGCCATTTCATTGTGATGAGAAAGATAAGTTGAATGAGTCCTCTCAAGGGTACATTCCTATCAACTCTTCCACTAAATCTAGTAACATGGTTGTTTTCAACAATCCCCTCTATGAGGAGATGTCTCCTTTTGAATCAAAAGATAAACCTTTTAATAGATATGATCATGCTTTGTTGGATGATGCTCTTGATGACTTTGTGGCTTTATCGAAATCTCTAAACAAAAATAAAAACTTCTAAATTGGTTAACATGATTAACTTGAATGAGCATAAAAAGCCTCTCTTTGAAGTCCAAGGTGCTTATCCTTATCCCACCTTTCAAGGTCCTAAATCACCTCTCCTTACTGTCCAAGGAGGGTATGATCATGATTCCTTTCGTACTCCGAATAAACCAATCATCACTGTGCAAGGAAGAAAACCTATAAGTCCTTATAGTTATGCCAAGCAAATAACTAGAGAGAGTTATCATACGGTTGCCCATACTTATCATACCAGAAATAATAGGCAGCCTAGTCCTCCTCCTATTATTCCAGTTTCTCTTCCGAATCCTCAACCAATTCTTCCGCAAGCTCCGCGTATTTCACAAGTTCTTGGCAAGGAATATGATCTCATAGAACAACTTAAAGCTACCCCTGCTAAGATATCCCTTTGGGATTTGATTCAAACTTCTTCCGCTCATCATGGAATGTTACAAGATACTTTGAAAGATTTGAATGTTCCTCCACCGAATACATCTAGTAATATAGCATCTTTGGTTAACTCTGTGATGAATCCTAAAGCTCAAATTGTGTTTACCCAAGATGAGTTGCCTACTAGTGAAATCCAACATCAATATGATCCCTTGATGATTGTGGTTATCATGAAAGACACTGCTATAAGATGAACACTAGTAGATAATGGCTATGGTCTTAATGTGTGTAGCATTAATCTTTTGCATAAGATGAATGTGGATACATCTCTAATTGAGCCGGACTCTCATCCTATTCGAGGCTTTGATAATGTGGCTAAAACTTCATTAGGTACTATCACCTTACCCATCATAGTGGGGCCTATTACTTTGCCTACTCCTATCCATGTTATGTCGGGAAATCTAACATACAACTTGTTATTAGGGAGACCTTGGATTCACAGTATGCAAGTTGTCCCCTCTACATTGCACAGACAAGTTAAGTTTATCTACAACAATAAGACATATACCTTGATAGGTGATACCAATTTTCAAGCTTGTTTGCAAACATCTACTTCCAAAGGGGGTGCCTCTAGGCCACCCTCGTCTAGTGGTGACTCTTTAAATAAGATACCTATTGGTGAATCCTCACTCTCTGATGATCAAAATTCTTTGGATGATTCTGGAGCTCCTGAAGAAGACTCTTCTCGACTTGAAACTACACATAAGAAGGATTTTGATCCTGAGAAGATTCTCGCAGACGACGATTGGGGATCCCTTGATTTTAATCCTACCTTTGTAGGTGAATATAAGGTTCCTTCTAGAGAGCTTAAAGCTGAAAAGAAGGAAGAAGCTAAAAATCAATCAACACTACCTGAACCTATGAGTAATAACTTTGTGGCCACTTCTCAAACTTCTTCTCCCCGCACCTCTAATTCTGAAGAGTTTGATTCTTTGTCTTATGAAAAACCGCCTTCTCTGTCTGAAATGGCTGATCGTTATGGTCGTGGTTTTCGCATTTTTGCTAAGCATGGGTATCATGGAAATGGTTGTGGCGTGCATGAACAAGGAATAAAGGTTCCTCTAGAGAATAATCTTCACAACCATGCCTTTGGACTTGGCTATAATCCCTGTAAGCGCACTAAAGCTTCTAGAAGACCCTGTATTAGTGTTAATGCTATTTCTACCTCTCTATCAATGCAACACCCCGAGTACATTGATGAGGATCCTTCATGTGCTTGTGCTTTTGATGTTTTCCCTACCGATGATGCTTTAGCTGAATTTTTAGGAGCATATGATACTCTTCCTCGTTATCATCACAATAGGGGACTCCCTTATTGTTTGAACACTGAAGCTTATTTTGGAAAAGAGACGGATAACGATGAGATTGTGAAAGAATTCCCTCAGTTAAAGGATACTCCTCAACAAAGTAATCTTCTCATAAGTGACACCACTAATGTTAAGATGGATCCTTCCAATGAAGAAAAAGTTATTAAAATTGGAAAATGTTTGGATGAAGAGGAACAAAAACAATATGAAGATTTATTGCATGAATTCCCCGAGATCTTTGCTTGGACATACTTTGACATGCCTGGTATAGATCCTAAGATTGTTACTCATAATATTGTCTTAGTCCCTGATGGTAAGCCCGTGAAACAAAAGATTCGAAAAATGAATCCTAAGGTGGCTTTGCTTGTTAAGGCTGAGATTGAAAAGTTATTGGAGGCTCGATTTATCCGCCCTATTGATTATTCCCCATGGATTTCAAATATCGTCGCTGTGGCTAAACCAGATAATAAAATAAGAATGTGTACCGATTTCTGGGATTTAAATAAGGCTTCTTTAAAAGATGATTTCCCTCTTCCAAACATTGACATGATAGTTGATTCTACGGCAGGACATGCCTTATTATCCTTCATGGATGGTTTTTCAGGATACAATCAAATTTTCATTAACCCTCAAGATCAATTCAAAACTGCTTTCACCACTCCTTGGGGTACGTTTTGTTGGATAATGATGCCTTTCGGACTTAAAAATGCCGGTGCAACTTATCAACGAGCGATGACCCTTATCTTTCACGATTACATGCATAAGATTCTAGAAGACTATGTTGATGATGTTTTAGCCAAATCCATTCTTTGCATAGATCATATTAAGATCCTTCGTCAAATCTTTGAAAGGATTCGTAAATATCACATGCACTTTAATCCCTGAAAATGTGTTTTTGGTGTGGATAGTGGAAAACTATTAGGATTCATAGTTTCGCATCGTGGGATTGAGGTGGATACTAAGAAAATAGATGCTATTGTCAACATGCCACCTCCTAGAAATGTGTCTCAACTCAAAAGCTTACAAGGAAAAATTCAAGCTATTCGTAGGTTTGTATCTCAACTTGTGGATTGTACTTTTCCTTTCACTCAACTTCTCAAAAAGAATATCACTTTTCAATGGAATGAGGATTGTCAGCAAGCATTTGAAGATTTAAAAATGTATTTGGCTAATCCTCCTATCCTTCGACCGGCCGAACCTTCTAAACCCTTCCTTCTTTATACAGCAGCTTCCTCTCATGCTCTTGCAGCATTATTGGCACAACATGATAAAGATGGTAAGGAGTGTCCAGTTTATTATATAAGTCATACCTTACTCGATTATGAGACCGGATATTCTGCGATAGAAAGACAATGCTTGGCCTTGGTGTTTGCGACTCAAAAATTGAGACATTATCTCTTAAATTCAGAAGTCCACGTCATGGTAAAGTTTGATCCGTTGAAGCATATTTTCTCTAAAACTGATTTATCAGGACGCCTAGCTAAGTGGGTTATGATGTTAACTGAATTTGACCTTAAATTTGTTTCACAAAGGGCAATTAAAGGGCAAGCGTTGACCGATCACTTAGTTGAGGCCCCTTCACCTTTCTCCTTCCCTAACCCTGAGTCTTTTCCCGATGACTTCATCCTTTGTACAGAGAAAGATGAAACTTGGGAGTTATACTTCGATGGCTCTAAGTGTCGTATGGGATCAGGGGCAGGTGTTGTTCTGATTTCTCCTACAAAGAAGTCCATTCCCTTATCTTACCGTCTCAATTTCTTATGTACCAATAACATTGCTGAGTATGAGGCTCTTATAGCATGAATAAAGGTAGCCTTAGCTTTGAATATAAAACACATACATATTTTTGGAGATTCTCAACTGATTATAAGACAGGTAACAGGACTGTACCAAGCAAAACAAGACAAGTTATCACAATATAAAGACCTTGCTATCTCTTTATTACAAAAATTTGATTCATACACCATAGAACCTGTTCCTCAAAAAGATAATCGACATGCGGACACAATGGCATGTGTGGCTTCTCTTGTATCTTTAGAGGACCTCGTGGTTGATCTTAAATTTGTTATTCACAACCTTACTTCTCCAGCTATTGTAGATGATTCCAGCCTGGTGACATGTTGTGACTTTGTAGACTCAGATGAATGGTACTCGCATATCGTAAGATACTTGACTGATGGTACCTTTCCTGATTCCGCCAATAGGAACACCAGGGCTAGAGTTCGCAAGTTGTCTGCTAGGTATATCATTCTTTCTAATGTTCTTTACCAAAGGGGTTATAACGGTCTTCTCCTTCGTTGTCTTAACAAATCAAAAATCCCTATTGCTCTTGAAGAGGCGCATTCAGGTGCCTGTGGGGGGAATTTTGGAGGTAAATCCTTGGTTCAAAGATTACTTCGAATGGGATATTATTGGCAAACTATGCAGCAGGATTCTTTTTCATTTGTTAAGAAATGTCATCAATGCCAACAACACAATAATTTGATTCATGCTCCTGCCCAAGAACTCCGTTCTCAGGTAGCTTCTTGGCCTTTCTTTGCATGGGGGTTGGATCTCATTGGTAAAATCTCTCCTCCTTCATCTCAAGGACATGTTTTCATTATAACCGCAACAGATTACTTTACAAAGTGGGTAGAAGCTGTTCCTCTTCGCTCTACTACTGCTGAAGTGATTTGTCAATTTCTTCTAGAAAACATTATTTCTCGATTCGGGATACCTTCCACTATAATCTCAGATAATGGGACGTCCTTTAAAAATAAAGACGTGAAGCAATTCCTCGAGAAATATCATATCAAACATCGATTTTCTACACCATACTATCCTCAATCAAATGGTCAAGCCGAATCATCCAATAAAATAATCAAACAAATTCTTCGCAAAACCGTAAATAAGCATGGTAAGGATTGGAGTACTTAGCTAATCTATGCTCTTTGGGCCTACCGAACGAGTGTACGAATTTCCACAGGAACTACTCCTTATAATCTTGTTTATGGTGTTGATGCTATCATGCCTTTAGAATTAGAGATTCCATCACTTAGAGTTTCTCTCAAAGGTATAATAGATGATGACTCCTATAGAGAACAAAGACTTCAACAGCTTGAGATGCTTGATGAACAGTGTATAAATGCTCTTGAGCATATTCAAGCATATCACAAAACTCTACAACGAAACTATAATGATAAGGTTATTCAACGTTCCTTCTCAGTGGGTGACTTAGTGCTCTATGAGAATCAGCGCAATGTGAATGCCTTACCTGAAGAAAAGGGAAAATTCAGTCCTAATTGGCTTGGACCGTATATCGTTATTGAAGATTATGGATCAGGTACTTACAAAATAGCGGATGTAGACGGTACGCCTCTTAAAGACCCTATAAACGATATGCACTTGCATAGATACTATGCTTAATTCCTCATTCCTTATCATTTATCTATTTCCTTTCTCACTTCTTCAAAATTGGATAATATGTTAACATATCTTTGTTAGAGCAAGTAGAATTAAATGATGTTTTGTTTAATCTATATTGCTTCATTCCTGACAAGCATGTGTCTTTACTTTATGGTTTGTCTTGAATTCATTTATGTAAATTACAAAAGATTTACATTTTCATTATGTTGACATATTATACAATGTTTTTATGTGTTAAGTTGAATCATGTCATGTTGTGTTTAAATTCAAATTAAATCACATTGGTTATATGATTCGTAGGCTTAATACATACTTTCTTCCTTATCATCAATGTAGTACTTGATTAAATATTTTAATTAAGTCACACATGTATCAATTTAATCATGGAGCATTGAGAAATCAATCACATGGAAATTAAATTCAGAACATACATGTACATCTACCAAATGTATTAACTTTAATCACAATACACATTGTTTAGGAATTAAAGATAACACGTTTGAAACAAAGAAGCATGTATATATATATGTGGATCAATATACAAAGGTAGGTCCCTACACATCCAAAATGTGACCTACCCTACATCATAAAATCATCTTCTATCCCTAGGGCTGGTGGCTGGAGAGTGACGACTAGATGCTCCCTCCTGATCCAGCCGTGCAGGTGGACCCATAGGCATATACCATGATATAGATCGTGAATGGCTCCGAGAGGAACTCCTATGATCCCTATCCATAAGGATAGCGCGATACGAGGTAGCCTCGGTCTGAGCTGCTGCTAGATCACGTTGTGCTCGCTGAAGGTCCTCTGATAGAGCTCGCTCTCTCTCCCTCCATATCTCTACCTGTACTCGAAATGGGGAAAACAAATCATCATGCTGACCCACGTTCCCTTGAGGTCTATAAGCAACCTGTGAGGAACTAGGGATCTGCGCTGTCGTGGAGATATCTGTCACTACTTGTTGGATCAAGGAGCGCCACTCCTGCACATTAGCTGTAGCAGTAGAACAAATTTTGTGTTAGTACCATTTTATATCATCAAAACATCAATCAATCAATTTAAACCTATTATACCTGGATCTCCCTCACGCCAGTAGGGATCGTGATATGGTAGCATCTGTGATTGGGAACTACTAGGCTCCCCACGCTCGAACAATCTGTGTGCGATAGGTGCAGGTCTTCGTAGCACCTCGTGTTCCCCCTTTTGGGGAATAACGGGAGGATCTAAGGCTATGGTATCATCCCCTGAATGGTGAGGAGCTGCATCTGACTCCTCCTCATCATCTCTATCCTCCTCCTCCTCGTCATCCCCATCCTCATCTACATCCTCATTCTCCTCATCATCATCTCTCTCCTCCTCATCATCATCCTCGTCCTCCTCCTCCTCGGCACTAGGCTGATCTCCTATAGGCGGATCAGGACCTCCTGCCTCCTCATGACCCTCTCCCTCCTCTGGCTCCTCTGATCTGGATCCCTGATCCTCATCTCGATCTCCATGCCTCCATGGACCTGGATGGCCTGTCGGGTGATCTGGTGGAAAGATAGGCCTTGGGTATGATCTCACAAACCAGGAATGATACCTACGCTGTGCCTTGAGTTCTGCAGCATAATCAGTGACCACATCCTGATCGGACCCCTCTATATCTGTGATCTCGATATCATCTATCGTCAGTCTTGCTACTGCTCTGGGTCTAGGAAGGACTCGCGAGTGTCGAGTGTAGATGGGCACATCGGCTGGGACACACTGCTCTAGCCCGAATTGCCTCCGTACTCGGTCAAAGTAGAATGGGACTATGATGTGTGGATATCGTCCTCTCAGTAGGTGGTTCCTCTGTAGGCATGCTAACTATCTCTCCATCCCATCCCATCTGTGCATCCACAGATATGGTCTCCACACGGTCACCTCAGCTATCAATATGTCAACTATCACTCTCCAATACAATAGATCTCCAAATCTCCACTCGCTGGTAAGTGGATAAGCAAATACCCTAGGTCGCTCGCTAGCCGTACTCATCGGATAACCGACAGGCCTGGTGCATGTAAAGTGCTCAAATATCCACACCTGCAGAAATGTGCATGTCATCAAGCTGCAACCCTGTCCGAAAACATACTCCTCGAGGTCATGATAGAGATGTGCAAGCATACTCCGACCCCAGGCATATACTCTCCTGTGTCTCTCCATAGCCCTGATGCACCACGTGAGACCCCCATGCATGTGTGTACCTCGCCCATTAGGGCAGACAGCTAGTGCAATGATGGCTATCATAAGACATCTCATGAGGGGCACCTCTCCTGTAGGATGTAAGAGCCAGCTGACCATGATACGACCTCTCATCTCGCTCTGCATGACTCTCCCTATGCAATATACCTACTCCCTCTGATGATCCTCTACTGACCGATCGATCGCATATGTCATGGTAGCTCCTCTGATCGGTAGGCGAAGAATGCGGTACACATCCTCAAGTGTCACCGTCATCTCCCCTACTGGAAGCTGGAACATGCATGTGTCAGGATCCCACCATTCCATGAATGCCATCAACATCGCGGGATGAAATCAGATGGCCGGCATAAGAATCATAGACCACAAACCTACTATCGATAATGTGTCTCTCTCTGTCTGAGTGAGTCGGGGAATCTGATCTCGCAAACTGCGAAGAATCTACCCCGCCGTGTGCTCTCTCATATACGGGAGACCCTGCATCACAAAAACATAACTATAATCAGTACTCAATCATCAAAAATCATTCATGCAAAACTGTCAAACATCGTATGCTAACCCTGGCATCTCTCGCCAAGTCCTGATTGGGGCCATGGTGCCTTGTCAGGGACCATGGCGCCCTAAAGGGACCATGGCACCCTGAAGGGACCATGGCACCCCGAAGGGACCATGGCGCCCTGTGTGGGACCCACGGTCGGGTTCCAGGGCCCGCAAACGATCACAGAAAGTCAAATGCAAAAAATCAAAAGTCAAAGTTCAGTCAACTCACCTCGTCCAGTGGCTCGTCGTCGATCATGGCCTGTCGCATGATCTCAATCCTCGTGGGATGCTTCGGTCATTGTGAAGGCATGATGATGGCTATGTGGGCTCCACTACAATGAACAATACTCAGAATCAACAAAGTGACAAATGCAAATGTCACTTTCAAAGGTATATACGTTCATTCCTTTACATTTACTTTCAAAACCCTAATTTTCCTCTTTCACTCATTTCATCATAACTTGAGTTTGGGAGATGCGATTTTTGAACCGTTTGTTGCGTAGGAATCGTATTTTCATTCCCCTACTCTTGGGATGTTCCAAAAAGTGCTCTGATGAAGCCTTTTCAGTGAACATCCCTCATCAATAGTCTCTTACACAATTTGTCGTAAGTAAACATGCTACCCTGTTTCACCTCCCTAATCAGCAAGTCGAAATAGGGGGGGCATATAGCTACTTGCAAATTTCATCACCTTCCTTAGTAAGCATTAGGTGATTTTGTGATCTAACGTGTGTTTTGTAGGGTGCAGTTCCTAACTGTGTACTGCAGATACCGCTGGGGGCTTCGTTCGACAACTTATGGATATATCCTTTTTCAAATGATGTTTACTTTCTATACTTTAGCTTGCATATGCATGTAGTACTCATATGACCGCTAAAGTGGGGGCTAAATGTAACGTCATAAATTGTGCACACTTGCTAAAGCAGTACAATTTAATACCTAGTTTAGCACCCGCCTTGGCGCAGTGGCATTTTGCATTTCATTTCCCCTTTAGCACTTAATTAATCAAATTAATTAGGTCTAAAGGTTCTATTTCATCATTTTCCACATCATAAAGTCGGGCCGTTTCATTAAAGTGTGCCCCTTTCATTTTATTCTTCCAATACACTACTTAATCAAAAACCCTAATTAGGCCCTATTCTGAGCTTGGGGGCTTGATTTCAGGGGTCAAAACATCTCGAAATCACCTGTAACTTCGGGATTCTCTCTAAAATCATCATATCTGACGGCCCTGAAAATTTGGTGAAAAGTTGTCAGGACCATGGCGCCCGGAGTGCACACAGTCTTGGACATTTTTCTCGAAATTTTAGGAGCACGATCCAATCATAAAATAAAGCTTAACCCCAAGAAATTGGCAAGATATTCAATCTCTAGGTCAGCCAAAAGACGAAATTATGACCTAAGGTTTCATACATAAGAGCTCTCTTTCTTCATTTGAAGGGATCCGAATTTTGTTTTTAGGAACCTCATATGCAGCGAAAGAGCAGATCTTTGAAGACTTCAACAACATTCAACATCCCTCTATCAAGCATTTGTCAAATCCATTCATCCATTTAGGGCTTGGAAGACATTGAAGAACAATAGGAGATCACCGACTGAAGATTGGCTTGTACCTCTCCCTTGGGGGTTGGGTATGGTTTCATGTTGTTTTCATGTCTTTGCATAAGCTTCAATATATCATTTATCCATGCTTTAGATCACTTTGCATCTTGATTTGGAGCATTTACATTATCATTTATAAGCAATTAGGGTTTACTTTCTAGGTTGCTCTAGTTTGCTTACTTGCATTTTAGATCTTGCACACACACAAGGTCTGCACACACATTACTTTTACAATACAACTTGGCTATTCATGGAGGTGGAAATCACTGAAGCGGGGGTTTGACTAAGGGAAAACCCTATATAGCCGCCCAAATACCCTTTTCAGATATAAGTGCAGGTTTCGAGACTCGGACGACGCCGCAGGTTGCAGATCCAGAAGAAGCAGGTCGAGACAGCACCCCGCATCAAATTGCAGAGCAGAACACTAGGACAGGGGCATGGGGTGCCCTGGTCCTACCAGGACAGGGGCGTTGGGCGCCCTGGTCCCTGGGACAGAGGCGCTGGGCGCCCTGGTCCTCCTGACAGACAACATTTCTGATAGTTTCCAAAGTGCAAAACAGCAGTTTCAAGCGCAGTTTCAGGACAGTGGCGCCCGCGCCCCCGTCCCGAACATTTCCACTCAGATTTTGACTCCGGGTATGCATTTGCATTCTTGTCTTATCCTTGTGTTTACAGGTTTCCATTGTTTAAGTTCAATTCTGCAGTCTTGTTGTTAGCTCATACTTGCATTTTAGGGTTAGGAATTGAACTTGCATAATCTTACCTTTCAATTACAACAAAGGA